>NW_028155677.1:15000-17252 GCF_963454915.1 Gymnoscopelus microlampas | reverse complement strand
ACTCATTCCAATTACAGGGCCTCCAAAGAGTCCTGGATTGCTATTTTTCGTCACTACCTCACCGTGCCGGGAGTGGGTAATTTGCGCGCCTGCTGCCTTCCTTGGATGTGGTAGCCGTTTCTCAGGCTCCCTCTCCGGAATCGAACCCTGATTCCCCGTTACCCGTGGTCACCATGGTAAGCACGTAGCGTACCATCGAAAGTTGATAGGGCAGACACTCGAATGACACGTCGCCGCCGCGGAGGGCGGGCGATCGGCCCGAGTTTATCCAGAGTCACCAAAGCGGACGACGCGGCGCCCGAGAGCGCCGCGCCGCGAGGGTTTTGGATCTGATAAATGCACGCATACCCGAAGGTCAGCGCCCGTTTGCATGTATTAGCTCTAGAATTACCACAGTTATCCAAGTAACTGAGGAGCGATCAAAGGAACCATAACTGATTTAATGAGCCTTTCGCAGTTTCACTGTACAAGCCGTTTGTACTTAGACATGCATGGCTTAATCTTTGAGACAAGCATATGCTACTGGCAGGATCAACCAGGTAGGCCTCCTGTTCCGCCGCGGACGTCGCGCCCAGCTGAGGCGCGCGCCGTGGGGTTGCCGGTCCGCGGAGCTTCCGCCCGAGGCCCCCCGCGAGAGGGGCGGGCGGCTCTCTCCCGGAGGCGTGCACTGCGACGGTCACCGCGGTCCGCCTTTACCACCCAGCCGGTCGAAACCGTGTTACGGTGGATCGGCAGTCCATGGCCCGGTACGCAGCTGTTTGGTCGGTCGCCGGAGTACGCGACGCGGGCAGGGTTTGAGAAACGGAGTCTCCGGAGCGCGCCTTCGCGCCCCCGCTGCATACGGATCTCCTCGCCGAGCCCCGGCGAGGGGGCTCGAGGCCAGGCCGACAGCGGGGGCCCTCGGGCGGTCCGTGGCAGGACAGCTAGGGCAGACGGGGCGTCTCGGTCTCGCTAGGACGGGGTCGGCCGCGGAGGAGTGCGGAGAAGAGACCACCGAGGCCTCTCCGCACGTGGTTCCTCCGCGCCTGTTCGGGCCCGCAGGCTGCAAGCAGCATCCGCCGGAGCACACGAGGTGCCGGCGGGGCCCTTGCAAGAGGCGGGCTTCGTTTGCCAGTCGGTCAGTGGGTCCCGCGGCGGTGGTTCCACCACGGTTCCCGGGGGTCGCCGTGCCTAGCGACCCCCGGCAGGCCCTCCGTGCGGGCCTGCGTTCCGTCCCCAGCGTCCGCACGCTGGTCCATAAACTCGTTCTGGGAAAAGTTGCCGAGACTACCGGGAGAGAATTTCAAAGGAGGGGGCCATGGCGGAGCCCAGGACCTCCTGGGCTCCAGAGACCTCCAGGGCGCCCGGCCGAGGCGGCGCGCCCGACCCGAGGCCTCTCTCTCGGCCCGGCCTCGGCGCCCGCGCGCCGGTTCCATACACTCGAGCTGGCACGAGTTGCCGGTCTGCCCGGGAGAGAATTTCAAAGGAGGGGGCCACGGAGTAGCCCATCTTCTCCCGGGCTCGCGGAGGAGCTCCAGGGCGCACGGCCGCCCGGCCGTGCCCGACCGGAGGCCTCTCTCTTCCCATACACCCGATGGCCACTGTGGCGTCCAATTTCCTGGTTCTTTCCCCCCTATCGGGGAGGGGGAAAGGGACCCATGGCCACCACCACCGGCGCCCGGCTCGGCCCGCCCGGGCGGCCCCGAGACGGAGCCTCGCCGTCGGCCCCAGCCTCGGCGTCCGCACGCCGGTTCCATACACTCGTTCTGGGATAAGTTGCCGAGACTACCGGGAGAGAATTTCAAAGGAGGGGGCCACGGAGAAGCCCAGCTTCTGCCAGGCTCGCGGAGGAGCTCCAGGGCGCACGACCGCCCGGCCGTGCCCGATCCGGAGGCCTCTCTCTTCCCATACACCCGATGGCCAGCGTGGCCTCCAATTTCCTGGTTCTTTCCCCCCTATCGGGGAGGGGGAAAGGGACCCATGGCCACCACCACCGGCGCCCGGCTCGGCCCGCCCGAGCGGCCCCGGGACGGAGCCTCGTGCCGGGCCTCGCCGCGGCCGAGCTCCATAGGGACCCTCTGGAGCGAGTGGCCGTCTCTACCGAGAGACTTTTTCAAAGGAGGGAGGCAAGGGCGAGCCGGGCGCCTCCAGGGCCCCGGGGTGGGGACGGGGAGGTACCACGCGGAGATCCAGGACAAAGGGGCGCCTCGCGGCGCCCACACTGCCCCGGGACCATGCCCCGTTCTCGGGCAGGGTCCCTAGCTATCCGCTGG
>NW_028155677.1:0-2500 GCF_963454915.1 Gymnoscopelus microlampas | reverse complement strand
TCACCCATGGGAGGGGCAGAGAGCCCAGAGCTCCCTGGGAGCTCTGGACTTAGAAGAAATCCCGGCTTTTTCCGAAAGCTCCAGGATTTCGGGCCCTGCGAGGCGCGGGGCGCCCCCGAAAATGGTGCACCATGTCCGGCCATGGTCCCTAGCTACCCGATGGCACAAGTTGCCACTTTCCCCCCATGCGAAATTTCACGCATGGGAGGGGCCGGCAGCCCAGGGCTCCCTGGGAGCTCTGGACTCTGAAGAAATGCCAGCTTTTCGGGGGTTTTTCGGCCGCCGTTTGCCCCGGCGGCGGCGCCCGGGGCCGGGGAGGGCACCGCCGCGTGCGCAGCGCCGGCCCGGATCCAACGAGCCCTCCGCCGGCCCCGGGCGACCCAGGGCCCGGGCGGTACCGCCGCTTTTAGCCCCAAAAAGAGCCGATCGACAAGCTCGGGGCGCCCGAAAAAGGTTGAGGTTTTCGGCCGGGGGTCCTCCAGGGGGTCCCCGGGGACCCCTGGAGCCCATGCCAGCACTCGCCGACATTTTCCGTTTTTTTGGAGAACCATGACTCGGGGCCCCTCCGGACCCCTCGCCTGCCCAGGACCCAGGCCTCCGTCCTGGGCTACAACTACCCGATGGCACCGGTCGGCCTTCCGGGCCCCTGGAGGAAAAATGACGGAGGCAGGAAGGCTCGTCCTGGCCTCCTCTAGGGCCCTGGGCACTTAGAAGAATTTTCGATTTTTTCCAGAGAACCAGGATTTCGGGCCCCTCGGCGCCCCGGCTCTGCCCCAGGATGGAGCCTCATCCCGGGCATGGTCCCTAGCTACCCGATGGCACCAGTCGGCCTTCCGGGCCCCTGGAGGAAAAAGGACGGAGGCAGGAAGGCTCGTCCTGGCCTCCTCTAGGGCCCTGGGCACTTAGAAGAATTTTCGATTTTTTTCAGAGAACCAGGATTTCGGGCCCCTCGGCGCCCCGGCTCTGCCCCAGGATGGAGCCTCATCCCGGGCATGGTCCCTAGCTACCCGATGGCACCAGTCGGCGGTTCCCCCTGCCTTCCCCGCTCACACAGGGGAAGGGCCAGGGAGCCCAGTGCACTGCCGGGCGAGCGCTCGCCCGCTCTACCCGCCCCGGGAGCCACCGTCCCTGGGCACGGAGGTGGTCCATGGACCCCCGATGGGGACCAGGCACCGGGGGTGGCGCCGCCTTGTGGACGCCGGCGGTATTGCGCCCCGCGGCCACCACAGGCCTACGCAGCCTTGTCGATCGGCTCTTTTGCCACAGCAGGCAGGACTCTGTCCTCTCTCCACCTCCGGGGACCCCCAGGGACCCCCGGCGAGGCCTCGACCCAGCCCCGGGGAGCCCCGAGGCTGGGTACTCGCTCCACTCCGGGGACCCCCGGGTCCCTGGCTCCAGAGGCTCCGGCCTGGCCGGCCGGCCGGCTCGGGCGCTCTCCGGCCGGGGACCACCAGGGACACCCGGCGAGGCCTCCACCCGGCCCAGGGAGCCCCGAGGCTGGGTACTGGCTCCGGTCCGGGGGACCCCCACCTCCGGGGGACACCCGGCTCTCCAGGCGGTCCCGTGGACCCACTCTTAAGCACCCCTCGGCGGGCATTAAGTGGACTGGCAGGCCGCGGCCAAAGCTCCGCGTGGACCTGGTGGTACAAACGGCGAGGCGCGCCCATGGGACTATTATGGACTTAGCGCGTTCGGACCCGGCTCACCGGCCGGTCCCGCGGACCCACTCTTAAGCACCCCTCGGCGGGCCTTAAGTGGACCGACAGGCCGCGGCCAAAGCTCCGCGTGGACCTGGCGGTACAAACGGCGACCCGCGCCCATGGGGCTATCGTGGACCTTTGGGCAGACTGACACCGGCCAGGCCCCCGTGCGACCGGGGCCTGGCCTCTGCCGGGCGGGGAGTCGAGCCTCTCCGTGTCGAGGCTCTCGAGTCAAGCCCGTCCCACTGACACTCGGTGGAGTGAGTGAGTGAGGCGGCGCCGCCACCCCCTGGGAGTGCGGCGGGCTCCGAAAAAGGTTGTTAGTTTAACGTCAGGTGCGCCGGGGGGCCACGTGCCGGCCCCGGCGTCCCGGACAAAAGGTTGGATCGAGGGTTGACTCTCAATAGATCGCGGTCATACAGCCGCTCTGCTACTTACGAGACCCTGACCCAGAATCAGGTCGTTTACGAGTCATTTGGCGCCAAGTTGTTCACAAACATGAAGTGCGCGTCCGGAGGGGGGCCGCCATCTTTCGGCGACCCCCCGGCCCAGTCACGAACGGCCCTCCGCACCCGGCACGAGGCCGGGCTACGCGAGGCCAGCCGAGAGTCCTCGGCGCCCAGATATCGTTCCGTCTAGGCGGGATTCTGACTTAGAGGCGTTCAGTCATAAGCCCGCAGATGGTAGCGTCGCCCCAGTGGCTCCTCAGCCAAGCACATGCACCAAATGTCTGAACCTGCGGTTCCTCTCGTACTGAGCGGGATTACTATTGCAACAACACATCATCAGTAGGGTAAAAC
>NW_028155678.1:0-84985 GCF_963454915.1 Gymnoscopelus microlampas | reverse complement strand
GCAACAATATTATATATTCCTGTCCACTATGTCGATTGTAATCTACTGTGTCTATGTGTTCCACTGTGTTGATTGTGTCCACTCTGTTGACGTGTCCACTCCAGGTCACTCCGCTCCATCCAGGCCTGGTGATGGTGATGGTTCATGACCTGTGCCTGGCCTTCCCCGCTCCGGCCCAGGCCGCCGTGCACGTGTCCGGCATCCTGGAGGTGTACGTCCGAGTGGTGGACAAGGTCAGCTTGATGATGGTTAAACGCCTTGGTTCCCGTCTGTTATCTGGCAACGCCCAGACACAGCTGACTGTTATCAGTCACTTGATTTCCTCTCCCCACGCCTGATTGGCTTTGTGAAGTACTTCACCTTTGTGGTCATGTGGCTTGAGGATTCCTCAAGCTTGATTTCACCTTCCATTATTATTATTAACTTCCCCAGGATTGAACCTAATCAAATGAATGTTCTCTGACATTACATGGATTTTTTTAAGGAAAACTGCAGATTTTCAACCTTAACTCATTTCACTGCCACGGAATGAATGAATGAAATTCATCCGTCTACCGTCCTCTTGCCAGCGAAAACGGCGATTTACTGTACCTTTGAAATATCATGGAATATTCTCTGTGACCTCCTTCCTCACGGAGATCGGCTCTTTACACGCATGGGGGTCCGGTAGAATCAGAGAAAAATAAATTGGCCGGCCGCGATCCTCCATTCCAGAGCTATGGCCGTTTGAATGTGGCTTGTTTTTTTAAAAACTGCAGAAAGACGAGAAAATTTGACTTTTGTGAATCCTTTAACATGAAAGAAGGACACTTTTTCTTTTATGTCACGTGATTTTGTGGTTGTACTCCTCTTCGGTGGCACCCCCCCCCCCCCCCAACACCCAAAAAGACAAAACCACATCAATTACGTCCTTTGTAGTGAATGAGTTAAGGAAAACTGCAGATTTTCAACCTTAAGGTTGTGATGGGTATTCCCGAATCCAAAAAAAGCTATTCATGTAGTTGTTGCCTTATTCATTACAGATTGATGCTTTTATTCTCTGTGAAAAATCTACTTGTTTGGAAAATCGACCTTGTTTGGAAAAAATGAGTACATCACTTTATCGCCACGGAATATTTGCAACAATAGTTTAAATGCCATTGATCTTATGTGAAGTAGTCAATATAGTGTTGCAAACAAATGCGTGCGCCGGATGACGTGAAACACCGTCGTCATCGTTTCGTGATGTAAATTGTTTCACAGAGGAAGTACACTGTAGACTTACTGTAGGGTATTTCTTTTGCCACACTATTATTAATCTCCTTGCATCAGAACCATGGGATGGAAACTCGGTGGAAGTTTTCCCTTAAGTGCATTGTCTTCATTTGCATTCCAGTGGAGCTTCTTTTCTTATCTTTCTATTTAAATTGTTAATAACAAGTTCTCAATGGCTCTGCTTGAGATCTGCACACTGTGTCTTAGCTCCCAGCTCCTATCTTCATATACTTGGCCCTCACTAATGCTCATTATAATATGGTACAGTTTTTGTCTACTCATTCTGTGTCTCAGAGGAGGGCTGTGGACAGTGGGTGTGGACTCTTTATTTCTCAAGGCAGCCTCTGGGGTCGTCTCCCCTGCAGTAAGTCTGGTGACGACGTGGAGGAACGCGTTGACCACTTAAACCACATTAAGAACGGGAACGCATCTGTGTCATTTTAAGATTTATTTGGGGCTATGAGCTTGTAGATCTGCTATTTTTGAAAATAAATTGTGAAAATGTGTGCAAATCTTTTGAATATAGCCTGTCCCTCTCTTGCGCTCTCGCTCTCTCTCTCTCTCTCTCTCTCTCTCTCTCTCTCTCTCTCTCTCTCTCTCTCTCTCTCTCTCTCTCTCTCTCTTCTCTCTCTCTCTCTCTCTCTCTCTCTCTCTCTCTCTCTCTCTCTCTCTCTCTCCTCTCTCTCTCTCTCTCTCTCTCTCTCTCTCTCTCTCTCTCTCTCTCTCTCTCTCTCTCTCTCTCTCTCTCTCTCTCTCTCTCTCTCTCTCTCTCTCTCTCTCTCTCTCTCTCTCTCTCTCTCTCTCTCTCTCTCTCTCTCTCTCTCTCTCTCTCTCTCTCTCTCTCTCTCTCTCTCTCTCTCTCTCTCTCTCTCTCTCTCTCTCTCTCTCTCTCTCTCTCTCTCTCTGTGTCTCTGTCTCTATTGACATGAAAACATTTAAGAACCACTGTTATTATAGCAACATAAGTTATTTTTTTTTTAAACAAACTGTTAGGATTTAGAAGACATTTGTAGAATCCACAGAAGCAAAGATTCTGAGCTAAAAAATATATATATTCAAAGATTTGCACAAATTTTCAAACTTTTTCGAAAAAATAGCAGATCTACAAGCTCGTAGCACGGCACTCAGTGTTTCTTGACGGAACTGTAAATGAAGCATTACACAGCTTGTTTTCCGGACTTCTGAATACTATGCAGAGTGTTTATGTGGATTTCTGAATATCGTCACTGTCGGGCAGAAACCTTGCATCTCCATACTGTATGTCAGCATGTTAAAATGAAATGAATGCCCTCCTTCTTCATACGATTGTGTTGCGCAAACATAGCGAAAATAGCTGATCTACAAGCTTGTAAATCGGCAACGTTTGATTCTTTTGTAAAAAAAAAGTGAAAGTGGTTAATTCTGTCTGTGGGTTTTATAAATATTTAACCAATGAAAAGTATTAACAAGAGCTTTTAACTAAATAATAACTACATTAGATCGATTGGAATGCAAGTTCTTTTATTCATTTCCTGTAAAGTTACCGTTTTGGACGTTCTGGCTTCCAGCCAACAGTGACGTTATGCAGGTGGTTTATGAATATGCAGGTTGTTAATGAAAATGCAGGTGGTTTATGAATATGCATGGTGGTTTATATGAATATGCCGGCTGTTTATTTATGTGTATTCCATGCCTCCTCCTGTGCAGTGCTGTAGCCGAGCATGCAGAGAAAGACACGTCCATCTTTCTGGTGAAAGGTCTCTCTATTGGCCAGACCACCGTGTCAGCTGTTGTTGTGGATAAAAACGGAAAGAAGATCACATCTGCCCCTCAACAAATAGAGGTATAACTTTTTCATAAGCTTTAATGGGGTATTTCACTTAAACCCTTCTGGGTTCATTTTACTCTGGCTTTTTGTGTGTGCCCCAGAAATGTGTTTTTTCATATATTTTTTTCAAGTTTCTTGGTTCAATGATTAGATATTTGATATTAATTTGATCAGACCCTCCTATTATTATTGTAAGCCCTGTCAAATTAGACTCATTTAAAACACGTCTCTGGTTCTGGTGACTGATATTGTTCTTATGCATGAGGGCATTTTTCAATTATTTTTTTCATTTGACAAAATTATGCTGAAGGCCACTTGGTGAGGGAGAAGATAGAAAATAAATAAAAGTAAATGAAAAAAGTTGGCAAGTTATTTTCCAACGTTCTACCTGTACCCTTAAAATGTGTTTTACGGTGAAATACCACTCTAATACTTACAGAGTTTGATTCTTACGTCAGCTTTTATACTAGAGATATACCTGCCGGTGTATACATTAGAAAACAAATTCTCACAGAGATTTATTTTTGGTTTCCTTTCCAGGTGTTTCCACCCTTCAAACTCATCCCCAGGAAAATTACTTTGTTAATTGGAGCAATGATGCAGGTATGTATTGGATTCCCCAGGAAACAGCTGGTCTCTGCCCCACTCCAGTGAAGAGGCTGAGCCCTCTGCCAGGGAGACAGTGTCTGGCAATGGGGGACGATTTGAAATGCCACATGGCGTATCACGCTCCAGTTAAGATATCACTTCTCAAACGCTTCATTGTTAAGGACCCCCAAATTGATCCGAACTCCCATCTGAATAGATTTTGTCAACATTCTTTTGGAAATAGATGAACTACAATGAGCGTGTAGAGCCTGTATAGAGGCTATTTTTGAATAGCTCATTCATGATGATGAATAAACCATCAGAGTGCACAAGGCGGCTCGTGCTAAACTCATTCTGACCTTTTCTGTCATTTCTAGACATGTAATGATTCTCTCCACTCAAAATACGATTCCAATCACGATACTAGATTCACAACACGATTTTTCAAGATTTTTAAACACAAAATTATTTTCCAGACAAAAACCTTTTTTTAAATGATATCCAGTATTTTCTTCTTTTTTAAATTTTACGATACTGTGTTATCTCTTATCCTCTTTTCAATACAGTAGCAAATGATTGAAAACTTTTTTTTAATCAATTATAAAAGAAATATCCTGTATTTTCTTCTCTTTTTACGTGCCCTCTGCTTTTTGCATCGCAATACATTTTCTATTAAATCGATTTAAATTGTTACCATTTTTAATCGATTTTATTCGATTTACGATAAATCGTTACATCCCTAGTCATATATATATATATTTAAATATTTATTTAATTAAGTCTAGGCTTCCTGATTAATCTAATAATTATTGGATTGAATAATCGCTAAGATAATTATTGATTGTTGCAGCCCTAATCTCATCAATCTGTCTTTTTTTCCTCTTTTTGTTAGATCACATCTGAGGGTGGGCCCCAGCCTCAGTCCAACATCCTCTTCTCCATCGTGGCCAGTGAGGAGATAGCTTCTGTCAACGGCGTGGGCCATGTCAGGGGCGTGGCCGTGGGCAACGTCACGGTGACCGGGGTGGTCCGAGCGGTGGACTCTGAGACCGGGAAGCTGGTGGTCATCTCTCAGGTCAGTTTGTTGGTGCCAGTGGTTCTCAAACCTTTTCATGTCAAGGACCACCCAAAATGACATGCATTTGGCTGCGGACCCCCATCATCTCAAAAGTATTTTGTGCCAGGGACCTCCAGAAGCAAAGATTTGAGTTAAAAAGGCTTGCTTAAAAAAAGATATATATATTCAAAGATTAGATTATAAAAAAATAGCAGATCAACAAGCTCCTATATCTGCTACAAATGTCAAAAAATGCAGATACACAAGCTCATAGCTTGTAGATCTGCTATTTTTGAATAGCCAAAGTATGAAATATGGTTAAAGTGGTTAAAATGAACTCTATATTAACTCATTTTGCTGGGGGCCCCCTCTAGTATCAAATCATTCTGCGGGTCCTTGTCACAAAAACGTTTGAGAACCACTGATTTAGAAGGCATTTGTAGAATCGGTCTCAGGTCTTAACTCTTTAACTGCCAGAGTAAATAGTGTAATAGTGTCACCCCACTGCCAGCGAAAACGAGCGATTTCACTGTACCTTTGAAAAATCATGGAATATTATCCGTGACCGCCGTCCTCACAGAGATCGCCTCATTACACGCACAGGGGTCTCGTAGAATCAGGACGCGGTAATCTATTCCATAGCTATGGCCAGTTCAATGTGGCTTGTTTTTGCCCAAAACAACAGAAAGCAGAGAAAAGGGGATCACGCGATTTTCAAAGAGTTAATGGGTTAATTTGATGATGTTCCAACAGGATGAAGTAGAAGTGGAGGTGGTGCAGTTGAAAGCCATTCGGATTCGAGCCCCCATCACCAGAATGAAGACCGGTGCTCAGGTATTACTATACCACTGTACTTTTTGCACACTGTTAAAGTATTCAATCAAGGTATACCCTTACACCTGACTAATTATACATGGTTGCAATTAGTGTCGCTCAAATAAATAGTCCTTTTATACAGATTCACTGTTGTTCACCAAAATGAATTGTGAAGCATTGTCCTGTTTGTGTGTGTGTGTCCTTTGCCAGATGCCTGTGTATGTGATGGGTCTGACCAACAGTCAGACACCCTTATCCTTTGGCAGCACCCTCCCAGGTCTCACCTTCCATTGGTCCACCACCAAGAGAGACATTCTTGACGTCCAATCACGTCATAGTGAGGTACAGTAGGACCTCCTTCCCTCTAAACATTCATGCTTTTGTGTACGTGGTAATGACCAGTGGTGTAAAGTAGCTAAGTACATTTACTCAAGTACTGTACTTAAGTACAATTTTGTGGTACTTTTACTTTACTGGTGTATTTCCAAGTGTCTATACTTTTACTTCTACTCCACTACATCTCAGAGGCAAATATTGTACTTTTACTCCACTACAATTATTTGAAAACTATAGTTACTAGTTACTTTGCAGATATATATTATAAAACATACATTAATCACTTTAGCCCTATTTTATACCTAGGAATCTGGACGCGTTGTTGAAGCTTGTAGATCTGCTATTTTCAAACATTTTTGTACTTTTATTTTTGGTACTTTAAGTACATTTTGATATCAATACTTTTGTACTTTTACTCTGTATTTTTAGTTTTTTGAAAAGTTTCGGACTTTCACTTCTACATTGCAGTATTGATACTTTTACTTAAGTAAAACATTCGAGTAACTTTTTCCACCTCTGGTAATGACAGATACTGATGATAAGCTACTGTCCCCTACATCCCTTTTTTATCAGAGTGATTTATTTAGGGCAAACAGAAATGTGCTCTATGTGCAACGTGAGCCAGGCTTTTTTTCTCCCCTTTGCTGCCTTGTCACTTCTACCTTGGTGTTTGATGTATAAAGCACCTATTTTCAGCAATCCCTGTAATATCCACTTTTAACCCTTTTAGACCGGGTACGCATCTGTCATTTTTAGATTTCTTTGACTATTCAAAAATAGCAGATATACAAGCTCATAGCGCGGCACCGAGAGCTGCGGTATGAGCTTGTAGATCTGCTATTTTTTAAGAAAAAATATTTTTCTAAGCAAACATTTTTTTCTCAAATCTTTGCTTCTGGGGGGAAAAAAAAGTATGTTGCTATAATCAGAGTCAAGGGCCCCCGAAATTATATTTATTTGGGTGCGGACCCCCAGCTCAAAATATGTTGTTCTAGGGACCCCCCAGAAGCAAAGGTATGAGTAAAAAAAATCGCTTTAAAAAAAAAATATATATATATATATTGAAAGATTTTGAGCTTGTAGATCTGCAATTTTTTTTGTCAACGAAATCTAAAATGACACGCATTCTTTCCCGGTCTAAATGGGTTAACTCAACTTTTCCAGGCCAACGTGCAGCTCCACCCGGAGCATAACTTTGCCATGAGCGTGACTGGGAGAGCCAGAGGCCGCACGGGGCTGAAGGTGGTGCTCAGAGTCAGCGACCCCAAGGCCGGCCAGCTGGAGGGGAACCTACGGGAGCTGAGCGACGAGGTCCAGATCCAGGTACTGTACAGCACTGGTTCTTAAAGTGGGGTCCGGGGACCCCCAGGGGTCCTTTGGGGGGGGGGGGGTAAATCATTTTAACCGCTTTAACCTTTTATACTTAGGCTATTCAAAAACAGCAGATATACAAATACTTTGGCTATTCAAAAACAGCAGATATACAAACACTTTGGCTATTCAAAAACAGCAGATATACAAATACTTTGGCTATTCAAAAATGGCAGATATACAAGCTCATAGTGCGGCACTCGGTGCCGCGCTATGAGCTTGTAGATCTGCTATTTTTGAAAAAACATGAACATTTGTGCAAATCTTTGAATGTATAATTTTTATAGTAGAACATTTGTAACTCAAATCTTTGCCTCTGGGGGTCCCTGGAACTAAATATTTTGAGATGGGGGTCCTCAATTCATTTTGAGATGGGGCTATTCAAAATACATATAATTTTAGGGGTCCTTGACATGATAAAGTTTGAGAACAGCAACATGGACGTGGGGGGGGGATTAACATTTCTCTGAGAGTCTTGTGTCAGAACACAACACTGCTTCCAGACATGACTGCACTGTGACTTGGTCTTGGTTTATGGGTAATCCTGCGTATCGGCCCTGGTCCTCCCCGCTGCCAGAATATAAAGAAGCCCCGGCCTGAAAGATAAGATAAAGCTTTATTGATCCCAGCGGGGAAATTCAGGTGTCATAGCTAGTAGCACCAACAGCGGAAAGAATGAAACACAGGAGAGGCACGGGTGAAGAGTAGAGTCAAGAACCAAACCAAGGTAGCGTTTGCTGTCAGGCAGAAACCTCTTATCTACATATTTTAACTTTTTGTGTTTTTTCGTAAAATTGCATTTCGTAAAAAGCATCAAGAATGGCAGACGGTTGGCTGGACGGTTGGCGTAACCGTCTGGGCACCCACCCTGACAAGCATGTCGCGGGTTCGACTCCCGATCCCGACGGTATTTGCTGCATGTCACTCCCCATCTCTCTCTCCATTTCCTGTCAGCCTACTGTCCGATCAATAAAGGCATAAAAGCCAAGAAAAAAAATGGCAGATCTGCAAGCTCGAAACACAGGTACTATTTTTTTTTTTATCGTGAGGTTTCCACCCGACAGAGGACGATAGATAAGTATAGAAATCAAATCAAATAATTAGACTTACTCCTAGACATCTTGCACTGGGATTGACTCTGAATGAGTTTTAACCCATTGAGACCTGAGGCCGATTCTAAAAATGTCTTTAAAAAATATATATTCAAAGATTTGGACACATTTTCACGATTTTTCAAAAATAGCAGATCTGTGCCGCGCTACAAGCTTGTAGATCTGCTATTTTTGAATAGCCAAATAAATCTAAAATGACACAGATGCGTTCCCGGTCTTAAAGGGTTAAGTATAAAAGGTACAGCGTCGTCACCAGCAAATATATCCATGAATATCTGACTATCAACATTGAACATGAGAGTGATAAACAGTATGTACAGTGTCAAGTGGCCTTCAACAGGATGAAAATATTTATGTGCAGCCTGTCAACAGTGAATATATCAAGTCATAAGTGACGCATCACCGCATCAATGTGTCATATCTTAACGCAGTGTGGCCCGATAAGAGTGCAGGCTTCACATTGCATTATGCCGCGGTGACATACTGTATAATCATCACTAAAAAACCACAACATCAAGGGAAAGATTAAAGCCGATGAATAATTCAGGATTCTCCTTTGATCAAGGTTTATGACAAGCTGCTGATGCTTAGCCCACAAGTGGAGGCTGATGAGATCCTGATGGCTCCTAACTCTGTCCTCAAGCTGCAAACCAACAGGTGGGTTCTAACTCGCCCTACAGTACATCCGTAATACAGTGGTTCTGAACCATTTTCAGGCCGTGACCCCCCAAAAATAATCATAATTGAACCGGGGACCCCCCCCACAATAATCATATTTGAACTGGGGGACCCCCCACCCTGACGAGCACTTGTAGGAGTTGAGGCATTTTGACTCGGTTCCACAGATAAATATTGTGAAAATAGCCGATCTACAAGCTCACAACGCGAGTTGTGAGCTTGTAGATCGGCTATTTTCACAATGTTTGACCAGTTTTTATAGTATAGTTTGTTGATTAATTTTGATGCTGTAATGGTTTTCAGTACTTTCATCTCTTTTTTTTTGTCCTAAAAAGGTCTTAAAAGTCTTTAAATTGTCACTTCACTGTCATCTGTGAAAAAAAATCATGTCCCACAGGTTGAGAACCACTGCTGTAATATCCCCTGTGATAATTTAATTCCAATTGTAACTGAGAGTTACATTTAACGGGTGACTGACCTTGTCCTGTAGCTAGTGGCTCAAAACACCTTATTATTTTGCATAATGGTGAGCATGTACAGTAGTAAGCAAGTAGGTCGGAGAGGTTCATTGTCGGTATCAGCCAGAGCGCGGGAGTGTGGCATGTAGATTGGATATTTCCTCCAATAATTCTTCTTGTTCTGAAAATATGAAATGATTAAATATCTGGCCTGTTTTGTCTGTCCTCAACTCATTGTACCCGACACATAATCTCTCAAGAACAGATTCCGACCTGCGGTGGAATCTGTCGGAGCGGTTCGTCCTAACCAGTGCGCATTGGCTAAAAGTGGGCGTGCCTTCAGATCAGGAAGTGGGCCGCGCTTTACCCAATCAAATGTAGTGGGCGGGATTCACGTGTCCATCCACCATGATCCACCCTCCCCCCCTCGAAACTAGCCGAAACTAATTTAACAATAGCGTCCTCGGAGCGGACAAAACCACGGAAAGATATTCACATTTTAAATTACTCTTTCATCATAGAAACAAGTGGGCTTATAACCAAAACCATCCATGTTCTCTGGGAGAAGTGGTGTTAGTGTTCCGTGTAGAAATATTGTTAGTGGGAATGAAAACATGGTCGCACCAACCGGAAGTGATGCGCTATAGGCAGACATGAAACCGGTGTTTCCCTGCGCTCTAGTCTAACATTATACTCCTGCCAGACTCCACAGAATATCAGAAAAGCAGAGGTCGCTGTTTTTCATTTTCTGTGGGGTCTGGCTACGCGAGACTACCCGACACATGACGTTTGACTCTGGTCTCTCCATAGGGACGGCGTGGGCACGCTGGCCTACCGGATGCTGGACTGTCCGGAGCAGGCGGTGGTTGCTCAGGTGGACGATAAGGGCTCGCTGTCCTCTGGCTCTCTGACCGGCTCCTCCTCGCTGTTGGTCACCTCAAAGGAGACGTTTGGCATCAATCAGACTCTGATCCTCGCTGTCAAGGTGGGTTCCATGCAGTAGGGCTTTCACCAACTAGTCCACTAGTATAACCACTAGTCCACCTTGTTGGTATTAGTCGAATAGTTCATTGTTTTAGTGCCATAGTAATGGCCCATTACTATTATTATCCTCCTGCCTTTATTTTTTATCAAAAGGGGGTCAAAAGTATGCCCATTAATAGCCTATTATTGGGCAATAACCCCCCTTTGAGACGCTGCTGTGCTGCTGTGCCAGAAGCACTTCCCTTAAAACTGCATGAAAATAAAGGCAGTAGGATAATAATAATAGTAATGGCATTGGCAAAGACAGAAAAGAGTTGATCTACAAGTGAGCTTGTAGATCGGCTTTTTTTTCGGCATGCTGCTAAGTGGCCCGACATCACGGCCCGCCAAAAATGATTTTCACTAAAAACTAGAATAAAAGTAAAACATTTCAGGTGACTAAAATATGACTAAAACTAACAGCATTTTATTCAAAAGACTGACTAAAACGAAATCAAACGTTGCTGTCAGACACTGGTTCCATGAATCTTTTGGTTCTGAATGCATTGATTGATGCATTGTTTTGATATAAAACTACGCGGCCCTCACACATGCGTCACACTGCACTGCACACGTCTTTCTGTGTCTCTTTTATGCCCATATTTGGAGATCTCTCTCTGTCTTGTTCAGCAGTGTCCCTTTTTATGCCCATATATGGAGATCCCTGATGTCGTTAGTATATGCCCATATACCCTGTACAGTGACATGAGCATAGCGGTCATTCGTCCATTGTGAATAATGCATTTCCTTATTGATTCATTATTGTCTCCGCCAGAGGTGGAGAGTGTGTTTTCGTCTCCGTCCTTCCGTGTGTCCGCCAAGCTAACATTGGTCAAGCTTCACGTGACACGTACCGTGATTGGCTGACTCTTTGCTTTGATTGGCTAGCGAGACGCATGATGAAATAGAAACCAATAAATAGGTGACGCACTTCAAAAAATAATTTATATTTTTTGAAGTGAGCTTCCATCAGCCAAGCTAACATTGGTCAAGTGACACGTGACAATATATAATATAAATAGGTAAGACAGGATTAATCAGGAACAGTACTGGCAGAGACATGTGCTCCGAGGAGCACTTTTTCTAGTTAACTATTATTTTTATTAAAAAAAGTTCAAATCGGCATCCCTAGAATAGAAAGGTTTTGATCAATGTCTCTTAGGTGCTGTGTGTGAAGTTCTTACCTTAACCCATTAATACCTGGAACTGTGTCATTTTTAGATTTGAGCTAAAAAGCATTATTTTACACTTTAGGCTATTCAAAAATAGCAGATCTACAAGCTCATAGCGCGGCACCGAGTGCCGCGCTACGAGCTTGTAGATCTGCTATTTTTGAAAAATCATGAAAATGTGTGCAAATCTTTGAACATAATATATATTTTAAGTTATCATTCACCATGTAATGTAAACATACAGTAGTGTGAGTACTGTGCCAGTGTCCTTGCCATCGTGCTTCACACAGGCTTGGGGTGGGTGGGGGTTTAGGTGATGCATGCATGCAACCCAGGCCTCCAGCTGGAACCCAGCCAGAGATGTTTCTGCTATTATGCGGTCGACACACTATCTCGCTCATTTACCGGCGTGACCCAGTTTTGATGAATTATGAAAGCCCGAAAAAAGTGGTTTCTAAAATGTACATCTTCGGGATCATATTGACGGCCATGTCATCCATCTCAATGAGTTTGAACGTCTATTAAGAGACAATAAGCTCCATTACCCAGCCTAATGATCAGTCGGGCTGAACTGCACTGTCTCTTCATATTCATTAAGAACAGCGTGGACCCATGGGGGGGGCCTGGTGGTTCCCCCAGGACCCAAAGGTACAAAAAAAAATCCATTATGAATTATAGCCACTTAAGCCCCTAGTGGTCTGCTTCATATTCATTAAGAACAGCGTTGAGCCCATGGGACGCCTCTGACGATTAGTGCACAGAGCCATAATGCAAATGACTGTTTTAATGTGAAAAACAATAGCACTGACCTTTGTTGATTTGATTGATTACTTTCTTAGTCAGAAATGTAAACGGCGTGTGGTACAGTCAGACTTTAAGAGGATCCCTGGCTAATAAGCCTAATATGCCTTAATACATTATCATTGCCCTCTATAACTGAAATGTAAAACACTGTAGATATTGTATTTATTTTAGAAATATTCTATTCAAGGGAGACGATGCCTGTCGACGATGCCTGTCGCAAGTTGATGATGTCATTTGCTCCAGTGGTCCAGCCCTGTGGAATTTATGGAATGCATGTGCTTATAAAAAACGACCTAATACTTCCTACAGTTAATATGAGCATCGAAACAATATGTTATGTTTTATTTGCACATGCATTCCATACATGCCTTAGGGCTGGACCACAGATGGACAGATGACATCATCAACTTGCGACGGGCGTTGTCCCTATTGAGTAAAAGTTGAGGGATCCTTTTAACTCATTCAGTGCCAGACTTATTTCTGGCTGTGTTGTCCCAGTGCCAGAGCCAAAAATTCATTGTAAAAAAAAAAGTGCTCAGGAGCCGGGATACAGCCTTTTTCAGTAAGAAGTTAAACAAAGAGTGAATGGAGCAGCACATTTTCAAATCATGATATCTTGGGTTCAGAACATTTTTTTTTCTTTCTTTTTCTTTTCTATGACGTCTTAGACGTCACGTGGCGCTCAGGGCTTAACAATGGTGATAAAAACGGACGTCTTAGACATCCTGTGGCACTGAATGAGTTAAGTCTAAAAGGATAACCCAAAAAAGTTATGGGAACTTGTTTCCACTGTGGTCCTATGGGATTCAATTAATCAAGATGGCATAAAAAAATAACACAATGATATATGTCATCAACAAATACAAAACTGTATGTACAAAAAGAGAAAAAGGAACTTTCGATGGGAATTTACAATTACCTTCCTTTTTGTTCTCCTGATGTTTTTTCAAGCCAATTTTGACTCAATCATGACCGTCTCTGTGGTATGACCCCCCCTCCACCCTCCCCAGGTGGTGCCAGTGTCCTACGTGCGCCTCAGCACCAGTCCCGCCCTCCACACCTCCACCAGAGAGACCCTGTGGGCCATCCCCCTGGGCATGGTGCTCTCCTTCACCGTCCACTTCCACGCCGCCAGCGGAGAGGCCCTGCACAGCTCCACCTCCATGCTCACCTTCACCACCAACAGGTCTCTATACATACACAACACACAGCTCCACCTCCATGCTCACCTTCACCACCAACAGGTCTCTATACATACACAACACACAGCTCCACCTCCATGCTCACCTTCACCACCAACAGGTCTCTATACATACACAACACACAGCTCCACCTCCATGCTCACCTTCACCACCAACAGGTCTCTATACACAACACACACACAGCTCCACCTCTATGCTCACCTTCACCACCAACAGGTCTCTATACAACACACACAGCTCTACCTCTATGCTCACCTTCACCACCAACAGGTCTCTATACAACACACACAGCTCCACCTCTATGCTCACCTTCACCACCAACAGGTCTCTATACACAACACACACAGCTCTACCTCTATGCTCACCTTCACCACCAACAGGTCTCTATACAACACACTGCACATTTTCAGATATGAATCCATTCAATCCGGGAACACATACTGTGTCATTTTACATTTCGTTCTCAAACTTTTTTCATGTCAAGGACCCCCCAAAATGTATTTTGCCGCGGACCCCCATCTCCAAATATTTTGTTCTAGGGACCCCCACCAGAAGCAAAGATTTGAGTTTAAAATATTCGCTTTAAAAATATATATTTATTAAAAGATTTGCAAAAATGTTCAAGATTTTTCTAAAATGGCAGATCTACAAGTTCATAGCGCGGCACTCGGTGCCGTGCTATGAACTTGTAGATCTGCTATTTTTGAATAGCCCAAAGAAATCTAAAATGACACAGATGCGTTCCCTGATTGAATGGGTTAAGACATTAAGGCTGAAAGGATAACACAAGAAAAAGTCCTTCCATTGTGGTCCTATGTATTCAATTTATCAACATGGCATAACAAATGTACATTCAAGGTTGTACTTTATTTATCTAGTGTACAGGTACATAAGAGTACAACTTATTTTGGTTTGGCTTCCTTCAGACAATGCAGCAGCATAGATAATAATAACAACAACAACAGAATAATGATAGAAATCATAAAAAGATTTAAAGAAAAGAGTACAAAAAGATGATATAGATAGAACATCATCAAATGTAGTAATACATGTCATCAACAAATACAAACACTACATGTACAAAAGAGAGAACATTATGTTTACCAATTACCAATTACCAATTGACAATTTTGAAAGAAACCAGTGTAACACATCCTTTAATGGGTGGTGTCGGGGCATTCCACATTTTGGTGGCAGAGCAGTAGAATGAGAACTTTCCCATGTTTCTTCTAAATTTACAAATACAAACACTATTGATTGATTGATTGAAATTTGTATTAGGCAAAAAGAATGTAAAACAACCTTTATAATACTTTTGTCTAAAAGGTCCGACCAAAAAAGTCCTTGCGGACTCGTTTCCGTTGGGGTCCTTGGTATTAATTTCATAGACATATATAGTAGCAACCAAACAGTTCAAATATCAACATAAAATACAGAGAAAAAAATACCACTATGTACAAAAAAAAGCATGGGAAAAAAAAAAAAAAATATATATATATATATATATATATATATATATATATATACAAAAAAGGGGAGGGGGTCGTCTGTCTACTATAATATGTACCAAGGAGAAAAGGAAAAAATCACTAAAACTCCACACACCACATCTTTCTACCAGCAAGTTACTAGAACACCACAGACAACCACATTGTCCAACAACACCACACAGCTCCACCTCCCCACTCACGTTTCCCCACTAACACAGCCGCACACCACGTTCTCCAACAACAGCTTATATATCGTTGCTGTCGGGCAGAAACCTCTCGTCTCCATAATTATTATATATATATATATTATTATTTTTCGTAAATCAACACCCTACTCTATCATACTACAGCGTCTCAAAAGTAGCAGATCCACAAGTTTTGAGCTTGTAGATCCGCTACCTTTGCTATTTTGGAATTTGAATCCTGAAAAATAACAGTTTTGGACATGTGAGGTTTCCACTCGATAGGCGATATATAGGAAGTGACTAGTAATTCATTTTCAATGTTTTGAACTGTTTTTTGAAAAAACTTATGTTACTATGTCAGTGGTTCTCAATCTTTTTCATGTCAAGGACCCCAAAATGTATATGTATTTGGCCGCGGACGCCCATCTCAAAATATGTTGTTCCAGGGACCCCCAGAAGCAAAGATTTGAGTTATAAATGTTTGCTTTCAAAATATATATATTCAAAGATTTGCACACATTTTCACGATTCTCAAAAAATAGCAGATCTACAAGCTCGTAGCGCGGCACTCGGTGCCGCGCTACGAGCTTGTAGATCTGCTATTTTTGAATAGCCAAAGTGTAAAATAAAGCTTTTTAGGTCAAATCTAAAAATGACACAGATGCTTATGGGTTAATCCATGGGATCTGAAATATTTTCGCCTATGATGACATGCCCAAAATAGGGATAGATTGTTATTTTATCATGATTATAAAACATATATAATCAAACTGTAGCAGCTTTGGACGTTTTCATTTAGTGCGTTTAAAACAAAGGCGGCAGGGAACCCGGTTCCTTTGGGGACATTGTTTTAGGGGTTCAAATGAGTTAAAACCGCCGTCCAGAATCCTGACATTTAGTTTTACAGTTTGCTTACTGTTGTTCTAAAGTAAAAGCCGCAGAGCTATTATCCTGCTGTTGAGCTGTACCGTATTTATAGCACCAAGGCCAGCTTGTTTATGTAGCTTTCTCCTGACCATATCTGAACTGAAGCCCTATACAAATGAGTCCCCTAGCAGTTTGCAAACGGTGTGCAAAAGCACAGATTTATACAAAAGACTGCTAAAAGGATGACCCAGGTAAGCCCTCGGGGCTTGTTTGCATTAACACATTCCATGCCAGAGTTTAATATCATAATGTACTCACCACTGCCAGCGGTTTATTGTTGTTTTTTTGCTTTTTTCACCTCGCCACAGACCTCGCTAAATACCTTATGATGGCGCGTTCAACTGTTTGTCGACACACAGGGTAGTTGTGTGAGTGGCCCAGAGAAGAAAATTTCAATCGGCGACATTCCATTTTGCAGTAGTCGCAGTTTCTAAAAAACATTTTAAACAGCGTTCAGCGGAGATAATGGCGATTCAGCGGAAGCTTTAGAGCGGCGGCGGATGGGAACTAAAATCTTCGATTGACATTCATTTCCGTTCCCGGGTGTGCTACAATGAAATGTGTCACTGCGAGAGAAAAAAAACAAAAAAGACCACTTCGCGTAGATCTACGCGACTGGCACGCTGCGCAATTATATAGGTTCGCGTAGATCTACGCGACTGGCACGCTGCGCTGTTATTTAGGTTTGCGTAGATCTACCCGATTGGCACGCGATGGGTTAAGGTCCTGTGTATTCAATTCATCGAGAGATTAAAAGGTAGGGTAAGTGATATTCTTTGGTTAAAACAAAATGTTTTTGTTAAAAGGTTAAATGCTCTATTATTCTGATAGTAATCATTGTTATAGAGTGTTTGTTCAGTAACAGGGGTCTCTCTGTCTCTCCAGCTTTTTAGTGAACAGAAAATAAGTGTTCAGGTAGGTGACACAATTTCAGCCAATCAGGAGAGAGTACCCATTTATCAGCTTCATTTTTATAGTGTTCCAGTTCCAATTTTGTCTGCTTGTTTATTTGCGTCATCACTTCCAATTTCACTTGTTTAATCTGTATCCTGTCTGATTTCTCTCTCCTGATTTGGATAGATTTGCTATCCTGACCTGAAAAAGCATTTCCTGTTTAATAAAGAGCTGGAGAGAGATGGAGACTCCTGTTACTGAACAAACACTATAGCAATGAGTGCTATCGGAATATAGAGCTATTTAACACTTATTTTAACCAAAGAAAAGCACTTGCCCTACCTTTAAAGACACTTGCCCTACCTTTAAAGACAAACAACAATATACAATAATATCTCTGCTGTCCGGCCAGAACCAGCTAACTCCAAAATGGTAATTGTTCAGGAAATGAAAAACAAAATATACATTTTTCAGAAAATGAAGAAAACCTTATATTTTTAAAACAAAGCAATACTGCCTCATCAAACTTGGTATTGTGACTTTATATATTATCAGATACTTGCATGTGTCATTATATTATCACCACTTTACCCAAATCCAGCTCGAGTGGAGTTAGGAGGTTTTGTCCATCATTGAGTGGAGTTAGGAGGTTTTGTCCATCATTGATAAGAACAGCTGACAATGAATCTCAAAGCTCACAACACATCACAACGCATTGTGAGCTTGGAGATCAGCTATTTATGGTGTGCGCCATCCTCATATACTAAGTATAGATCAAGCTGAATACTGTACTTAAACAACTTTTATTTTAACATGCATTGGAAACATCCATGGATCTAACTGTTACCACTGTTGTTCTTCTACAGTTGAGTACAACAAAGAATTCTGCCTCAATACTCAATACTAAATGTATTTAACAAAAGCAATCATGGCACACCAACAATAAATAAATGGCATATCAATAAAAAAAATACATTCACGAATAATAGAATCTGTAGCCTATCAAATCTGTAGCCTACTGCACTAACAATAACAACCACAGTTGCATTTACCTATCCATCAACATTTTATTATTACACTGTTGTGTGTTGTGTGTTGCCTAAACCTTCCAGTCACTGGGTTGGTGAAAACGCCCCGCAAAACGGTGACCAGAGCCGAGAGCAAGTGACTGTTCACTTAAAGTCTCTGCTAAAGGTGGAGGGTAAAGCGTGAATGCAGTCTGACATGAGTGATATTCAGTCACATCCTGCATATTGGTTTAACGCTGAAATTACACAGTGAAAACTGTCCAAATTTATATCTGACAGTTGGTAAAAAAAAGTCTGAATTACGTTTTTTTAAATCTGTAGTATTTATATTTGACAATTGCAATATTTGCAGCAGTGGAGAGCATGAGAGGAGGGGGGAGTTGTTTGTTTTTGACGGACAGTTTGAGGATCCAATGGAGTTGGGAGTTTTCGTCAGAGGCGCTTTTTAATACTTTTCATAGGTTATTATAAAAAAAAACTTTACACAGATGTAAAGGGGGTTCAATAGCATTGATTTATGAAAAAAAAAGAAGCTGAAAATGGAGTTAGCTGGTCCCGACTGGACACCGACGATATGCAATATGGGGGGGGGGCTAGCAAACTAACTGCTTCATTGATAAGGCAATTAGCACACATCTCAACAACAAAGCTATTCAAAGTGATTTACGGTGAGAGGAAGCATTATAAAAGTGCATTTGAAAACAATTATCAATGACTATTCATCATTGCATTAAAGAATCAAGAGAATAGAAAATATGACTAAGTTGAAATGCATTACAGTACAAGCGCAGCACAAGAATCAAACAACGCAATAGAAGGCAAGCAAACAGAACGGTCTCTCAACTTTGATTTCAAAAGAACTGAGTTATAGCAGCAGACCTTCACTTTTCTGGGGGTTTGTTCCAGCTATGTGGTACAGTATATATAAAACCTAAACGCTGCTTTCTCCACACATTTCTCCATTAGTTTTGACATAAAGCTGACCTGTCTGACAACCTGAGAGGTCTGGATTTAGTTCATGATGTATCGCAACATAAAAAAAAAACATTCAATGCTTTAATAAACCAACAATTCTTTGACAGACAGGTAGCCAGTGTAAAGATCTGAGAGCTTCCAGTGATATGATCCACCTTCTTTCATCTTACTGAAGAGGGCTCCAGCAGATCAGCAGCTGTCTGTCTGTCTGATCGTTTTTTTTTGTTTTGTTTCGGAGAGACCTGTAAAGAAATTGTTACAGTAGTCAAGCATGGATTGAAGTTATCAGTCACTTCCATACAAGGCAGCACAGCACGTCCTCTATGGAAGCACGCCGAAAATAGCCGATCTACAAGCTCACACAACCCTGTTAGTCCATTAAGACCGGGAGCGATTCTCTGTCATTTTAGATTTATTTGGCTATTAAAAAATAGCAGATCTACAAGCTCATAGCGCGGCACCGAGTGCCACGCTATGAGCTTGTAGATCTGCTATTTTTTTTTTATCGTGAAAATGTGTGCAAAATGCAAATCTTTGAATATATATATTTTTTTTTAAAGCAAACATTTGTAAAATGTTTTGTTCCAGGGACTTCCAGAAGTTAAGATTTGAGTTACAAATGTTTGCATTAAAAACTATACATGTTCTATATATTTTTGAATAGCCATAGAAAAGGAATGACACACGTGCTGCATTCCCGGACTTAATGGGTTAACATCGAAGTATTTGAAGTGGTCACTGGTCATACTAGCAATAGAATACCTGTGTCCGAGGCATCTTAAAACATTAAGACCTGGAATGCATCTGTGTCACTTTAAATTTCTTTGGCTATTCACAAATATCAGATATACAAGCTCATAGTGCGGCACCGAGTGCCGCGCTATGAGCTTGTAGATCTGCTATTTTTGAAAAATCTTAAACATTTTTTCGATTTTTTTTTTCAAAAAACTTTTAGGATTTAGAAACCATTTTTAAGAATCGCCTCAGGTCTTAATTGGTTAAATAAAACCATAATGGTCTCAGATACCTCATAAAATCCTTTCATGGCGTTTCACGAATCAGATATTGGGACATGGCCTGACGAAACGTTTCAGTCGTGAGATTTTATTTTTGCCTTAATCCGTGAGTCAAGTCTACTGAAGAGATGAATGCATGGACATGCTTTCCCAAATCCTTCTGAGAAATAAGTCCTTTATTTCTTGATTGTATTCCTCAAGGTGATAATAGGGTGAATTTGTAATCGTCTTAATTTGGTGGTTGAAATTCAGGTCTGAGTCCATGACTAATACCAAGGTTTCTGTCTTGGGTCGTGGTTTTTTAACATTACAGACGGAGACTGAGCATTAACTTTTAATCGTCCTGGGTCCAAAAACAATTACTTCAGTTCTTTCTTTGTTTTAATTGAGGACATTTCTGGCACATCCAACCATTGAAATGTTCAGTGTATTTAGTGGACCATAGATAGTCCCCTGGTGATATGGCTAAATGCAAGTTAAATGGCAAATGGCTTGCGAAAAGCTTTTCTCAAATTTGATCTTGAATTTACTAATTATAAAAAGGATCAAATGTAACTTCCTGATATATTCAGAGACACAATGGCAATACACGGGCAATTTTAGCTCTGCAATAGTAAAATGGGCTGGGCCAAACACAATGAATTCAGTCAGGTTCTGTAGACCAAAGCATACATGGGAAGTAGTTTCACTTTTCAGATAGGGTTTTTGCCTTTTGATTTGAATGCATGTTATGTGGTGTGTGTGTGAGTGAAGACAGTGACCCGGGTAAGTTATGCATCAGTAAAAAAGACATCTTGAGTTAACCACGGCCATGATACGGCATACAATTCCTTACCACATGAATGTGTTTGTGTGTATTTTTTATATATATTTATAACTATTGTTATATATAACTAGGTGTTTCGGTACAACTGCAATAGTGGGAGTGCCTGGTGTGTCAGACAGTTAGTGCAGACCATCTGATACAAAAAAACTATGCAAAAAAGACCCCCCCCCCCCCCCAAAGTGCAGAATGTACTTCATTTATCCTCATCGTCTCAGATGGAGTCGTTTCCACCTGAGTGAGTTAAATGAATGCGGCTCTGATGAGGGGACTCCCTCAAATGGATTCCATTACCTCCTCGTCCAGATGCTGACAGATAATTTGAGGGTGGGAAAGTATCCAAATGAAGCTGGTGAAGGGCTGGCTAATGGCGTGGGGGGGGTATGAGGGACTTATACGGGATCCTGGAAATCCTCCCTAACGAAGGAGAAAGCAGTCGAGTTAATTAGGTCTCAGTGCTGACTTGTAGATAGCTGTAGATAAAAGGTACTGTAGGAAGGTGATCAGGAAATGATGAGGAGATATACAGTGACAAATACAACAATAACAGTGGCATACTGTATATAATGACAACAACAATGACCCACACAACCACTTTCAACCTTTCCAACCTACAGTATTTCTCGATATATATGTTCCATACCTTTCCAAAATAGCCAATCTATAAGATTGGCTATTTCGGTGCGACACTGTCCTATGACGAAGTATAAAACGGCGCTTAACCAATTAAGACCTGGAACGCATCTGTGTCATTTTTTTGATTTGAGCTAAAAGGCATGATTTTAAACTTTGGCTATTCAAAAATAGCAGATCTACAAGCTCATAGCGCGGCGCCGCGCTATGAGCTTGTAGATCAGCTATTTTTGAAAAATCGAGAAAATGTGTGCAAATCATTGAATATATATATATTTTTAAAGCGAATATTTGTAACGCCCTCTAGCGTAATCACTAAAAACATGATGTTCTTTTTTTATTGACCTAGAACAACGTCAATGGCGGTCAACGGTTGGATTTGAAATGACGTAGATCTACGTCAATGGAAGGGAATGTGTCAAGTGGTTAAAAATCAGGACAATGGTTCTTGTCTCGTAATTAATTATTTAAAATCAGCTAAATAGATTGGTCTGAGTCAACTATTTTAGTCCTACAGTTGTACAGTCGTATGACAGTGTTGCGCCAAAATAATCAAATTTGAACCAGTTCAAATATGATTATTTTGGGGGGAGTGGTCCCGGCCTGAACAGTTGGTGAACCCTTGTTCTAAGTGGTTGTGTTGTGTTGTGTTCGGTCCTATACCAGGGATGACCTGGTGCAGGTGGGCAGGGGTCCCGGCAACGACACGGTGACGGTGAGGACGGTCAACGTGGGCCTCACGCTCCTGGCGGTGTGGGACCCCGAGCAGGCGGGCGTGGCGGACTACCTCCCGCTGCCCGTCCAGCACGCCATCTACCCAGAGGACGCCCAGAGGCTGGTGGTGGGCGACGTGGTCTGCTTCAGCGCCCACGTCATCGGCCCAGAAGGTGAGACACAGGAATCCCAACTTCTTGTTAAAATTGTGTTTTCCCGAACCTGGGCCCGACCGGGGACCACTAGAGCGGTGTTTCTCAAACCTTTTCGGTGTCAAGGACCCCCAGAATGATATGTATTTGGCCGCGGACCCCCATCTGTAAATGTTTTGTAACGGCGACCCCCAGAAGAGAAGATTTATTAACCCATTAACTCACTGAGTGCCAGAATTATTTCTGGCTATTTCTGGCCAGTGCGATTTTTCTTTTTTTTTTTGTAAGAAAAAAAGTTTAAAAAATGTACTTAGGAAGCGAGATACAGCCTTTTTTCAGTTATAAGTTAAACAAGGAGTGGATGGAGCTGCAAATCTCCAGATAATGATATCTTGGGTTCTGAATACTTTTTTCCCCAAAAAAAGAAGACTTTTTTTTTTTAAACTATTTTTTCAAAAACACGTGAAACACTTGATTGGCACGTTGCACCATAGCGGTAAAACACGTGAAACGCGTGAATGGCACTCAATGAGTTAAGACCTGAGGCGATTCTTAAAAATGTTTTTTGAAAAAAATAAAAAAATAAAAAATGTCAAGATTTTTCAAAAATAGCAGATCTACAAGCTCATAGCGCGGCACTCGCAAAAGCCCGTTGGCTGCCATTGACGCAGATCTGCGTTCTTTCAAAAAAAAACATTTTTCAAAATATATATATTTTTTTTTTTTTTTTTTTTTTTTTTTAAACCCAAAGACCAAGGAGATATGATTTTCCGAAGAGTTTTGCTCCCAGACACTTCCTTATAACTTAAAATTTCTGTATCTCGGCTCTTAAGTGCTTTTTTTTTCTCATTGAAAAAGTCTGGCAGCCTACTGTAGGGAAAAATTGAAAAAGCTGGCAGCCAATGTGTTAATGGTAATAGACGCATTTCCAGACAACGTCACACTGATAAGAACCAGTATGCGTGCGCAGGCCGGGCCCAAAAGAACCGCTCATTAGATGCAATGTAAAAGTGGTCACAGCCTCACGTGTAAAAATGCATCCTATCAAACCTTCAGATGCTGTTTTCCTCCCAGTGTGGAAGAAGGTGGTTTAGGATGGATGTTTACTGTGATCTCTGCCTTTTGAAATATATATACCTCGGTTTATAACCCCACCTCTCTGTCGCAAAGGGAACGCTCTATGATCACGGCATCAGAGCCTGCTTGATCGCGCGCAGCTGTATCCCCTCAAACCTAATTTATGCTCCGCCGTGCGAAGGTGTTGCGCGCAGAGAGCGGCCGTGGAATAGCAGACCTCCAAGCTCACAGCGGTCGCGTCCGCGACGCGTCGTGAGCTTGTACGTCAGCTGTTCTCGGTGCGCAATACCGTTGCGGGGTGAAGTATATATGTCTCGCTAGGAGCGTCTCGCCAGCCAACACACAGAGGAGGTTCAATGAACTGAAACCAGCGCTCCTCAAAACGACGGAGCAAGCACGTAGTGTTATCATTCATTCAGTTTATTTAGCTTGGAATAACTATCCTGTCTATGTTCAACAACAACAACAGTAATGTCCATCCTTCGGTCGTTACAAGGCTAAGATGCGTTATGATGACATGCTCTAACAGCACCTTTGTTGGATAAGCATAAGATAAAGTTGAATAAGAAACATGACATCACCGCGAAAGCTAATGTAAAGAGTGTCCTACCAAACTGTGGATATAATCGGCAAAAGGAGCTACCTTTGGACACGTCTCCAATCTAACTTGCTAAACTACAGTAATAAACTCGCCAACAGTAAGTAAAGTAAAGTATTTACACACTGTTGTCAGCATTGAGCGTAGAGCCCAGAGGCTTAACTTGCTAAACAAGCTCCAGTAATAAACTCACCAATAGTAAGTATTTACACACTGCTGTCAGCGTAGAGCCATGCTTTTTTCAGCTTTTTTTCTTTCGAGCATGAGTGCTGCCGTTTCAGCGCCCCACCTACATTGAGTGACGGCACAACGTCACGTACTGTATGAAATGATTTGACAACAAGCAACCACGAATGGATTAGAACTACCAACACCAGAGCTCACAGCTGCATGTCTGCTGTAGATTTGTTGCCACGGCTTAATAAAATAATTATAAAAATCAGTGAATAATCGACTTTGATGTACAGCGTTGAATAGTGGTTTTGATATTAGAATATTCGACTATGTTATAAAATAACCACAATAAGCTGCACATTGACACGTTTATACTCAATAGGAAAATAAACTACAAGAGAAATACCATTTAAAAAAAAATGTTTTTATCGAAGGTTGATTAACTCATTTTCTGCCAATAACGCATATATGCGTTCTTTAGAATCCATCACTTGCCTGCCAATAACGCATATACATATACGTTTTTACAAAAAAATATATATATATATTTGACCCAAAGACCAAGGAGATATGATTTTTCGAAGATCTAGACTCCTATCCACTTCCTTGTTAACTTAAAACTTAAAAATTCTGTATCTCGGCTCCTGAGTACTTTTTTAATTTCAATGAAAAATCACTGGCAGACAACTGCAAAAAATCTGAAATAACTCGGGCAGGTTATAGTGTTAAAAGGCTGATTAATGTTGCTTTAGGAAACCAGGTAATATCCTGTGTTGTGAATGTTAGTGTTCCCATTTTCCTCAGGGAAGAAATCCCCTTAACTTTAGTTACAGTAAGCGTGTCATTGATGGGAGGTAATGAGGCATTGGGGGGGAGAAAAAAAAAAACAACACAAGCAAACCTTGCAAAAGCAGAGTTAATGATCCGTCCTGTTCCCCCATTCATCCATCCAGGTGTCCCTGGTGCATGGAGCTCCTCAGCCAGCACCGTGCTCCAGGTGGACCCCAAGAGCGGCGCGGCCGTGGCCAGAGACGCCGGAACGGTCACCGTGTTCTACGAAATAGCTGGCGTCCTGAGGACCTACAGAGAGGTACGTTAATATCTATCCTCTGTCCTCTGCCAGCATGTCCTCTATGAAAAGCATGTTGCGCAGCGAAATGAGCCGATCTACAAGCTCTCAATGCGTCTGACGCATTGATTGAGTCGAGGGTGTTTCTTGAGATTTTGTGACGACCACCATGTCCAACTACTATACAAAATGTAATGAATGTTTTGTATAGTCCCCAGTTAACCCATTGAGAGCTGGAAATGTGTCATTTTTAGATTTGAGCTAAAAAGCATTATTTTACACTTTGGCTATTCAAAAATAGCAGATCTACAAGCTCATAGCGCGGCACCGAGTGCCGCGCTATGAGCTTGTAGATCTGATATTTTTGAAAAATCTTTGAATATAAATACTTTTAAAGCGAACATTTTAAACTCAAATCTTTGCTTCTTCTGGGGGTCTCTGGAACAAAATATTTTGATGGGGGTCCGCGGCCAAATGCATATAATTTTGGGGGTCCTTGACATGAAAAAGTTTGAGCACCACTGATATAGAAACATACGTTTTTCAGAAAACTGTTGAGATTTAGGAGACATGTAGAATCGGCTTCAGGTCTCAATGGGTTAATTCCCCAATACAGAGGCAAATTCTATACCCCAAAAAAAAATATATATATGTATATATATTTTTTTAACACTTTCAACCTGGCACCCCTATTTGGGGTATCATATCATTATAATTTTGTTTTCACAAATAAAAAATATTGTAACTAACCGATCTACAAGCTCACAGACGTAGATCCGCTATTTTTGATGAAACGGGGCTTATAAATGGTTAAACTTAAGTATTAGTTAATAATGTTTGTAGAGTGGCAACGTGTTTATAGAGTCTATCTTGCATGGATATGAATAACGGTGTGCCTCTGAGATGTTGACGTGCCCACCGAGGTAGCACATACATACCTGGGTATTTATTCTAGTCATGTCCCTGATGAATGAGCTACAACATGAAACGGGTTGGCTACAGTCATAATAATGCAAACAGCATCACTCTCTCTCGACGGCTCTGCACTGCAGCCAGTGGTGGGAAAAGAACTCAAATGTTTTACTTAAAAAAGTAAAAAGTATCAATACTGCAATGTAGAAATACTCTGTTAGGGCACGGTCACGCTGCACTTTTATTTTACCTCTGGGGCGGTGCTTTGTCAATGCAAATGCGTGGATTCATGGTCAAAACATTGCAAGACCATGAATCCATGCATTTGCATTGACAAAGCATTGGCAGTTTCCGCCCCAGAGGTAAAATATGTCTGGAATTCAAAATTAGCAAATTTTGAATTCCAGACATTTACTACTTTTACTAATACAAAAGTATTGGTATCAAAATGTACTTAAAGTACCAAAAGTAAAACTACTAAAATGTTTGAAAATAGCAGATCTACAAGTCCTCAACGCGTTGTGAGCTTGTAGATCGGCTATTTTCAAATAGGCTATGTATATAGGGCTAAAGTGGTTAATGTACGTTTTATAATATAATCATTGATAATTGCAAAGTAACTAAAGTTGTCAAATAATTGTAGTGGAGTAAAAGTACAATATTTGCCCCTGAGATGTAGTGGAGTAGAAGTAAAAGCACTGAAAATTGGAAATACTCCAGTAAAGTAAAAAAAATACCTCAAAATAGTACATAAGTACAGTACTTGAGTACATGTACTTAGTTACTTTACACCACTGACTGCACCTTCTCTCTCTCTCGTGGGGTGTGGATATCATGTGGCGGTCGGGTGCATCATCGTTCCCCAGGTATATATATATCAGAGAACCTGAGAACTTTACAGCATTCCAGATAACGGTGGCCTATCCATCATCACCCGCACCGGGATGGCGTTCTATCAGTATAATGATTATGTCTGACTATGTGTGTGTGATATTTCCCCTCCAATGCTCTGCTGGGAATGGGAGGAGAGATTCTCCACTCAGATAGAGAGAGAGAGTAGAGGAGAGGATTAATTAGCTCTCTCTCTCTCTCTCTGAGAATGTCACTGTGCACTTAACCCATTAAGACCGGGAAACGCGTCTGTGTGTCATTTTTAAGATTTCTTTGGGCTATTCAAAAATAGCAGATCTACAAGCTCATAGCGCGGCACCGAGTGCCGCGCTACGAGCTTGTAGATCTGCTATTTATTTTTTTTAATCGTGAAAATGTGTGCAAATCTTCAATCTGAATATATATAATCTATTTATATTTTTTTTACCGAAAAATCTTTTAACTCAAATCTTTGCTTCTGGGGGGTCCCTGGGACAACATATTTTGAGATGGGGGGTCCACGCCCAAATTACATAGCATTCTGGGGGTCCTTGTCATGAAAAAGTTTGAGAACTGATTATAGCAACGTGAGGTTTTTTTCCCCCAGAAGCAAAGATGTGAGTTAAAAAAAATCGCTTTGAAAAAAATATATAATTTATATAATTTTAGAGAAAAAGAAATCTTGAAAATGTGTGCAAATCTTTGAATATATTTTTTCAAAGATTTGCACACATTTTCAAGATTATTTTTTTCTCTAAAATAGCAGATCTACAAGCTCGTAGTGCACGCTAGAAGCTTGTATATCTGATATTTTTGTATAGCCAAATAAATAAATAAAAATTACACACAGATGCTTTTCCCCCGGTTTTAATGGGTTAATGCGCTCTCCTTCCTTCCAGTGCTTCCAGGCTTCAATATATTATGCAGGCGGTTTGTATACAAATCGTTCCAATTAGTAGCAGGAGAATGGGTGAGGGTCTGCGATGAGCAGATAAGGTTTCTATCTAAACCAATAACGTGCATCACAGCCTTAACGTCTAGTTTGTGCTTCCGTCGTACCACCGTGTGTCACACGCCGAAAATAGCCGATCTACAAGCTCGCAACGCGTCGCAGATGCGACGCGTCGTGAGCTTGTAGATCGGCTATTTCCCATGCGCCCAATACCGTCCGCACGACAAAGTATAAATCGGGCTTTATATGCCAACAGTGCAAAAGTGGCTATTATGTGAGACATTGGTAGATGGAGGAGCAATACCGTATCAACTACATCTCCCTTTTTGTCCTTAACCCATTAAGACCGGGAACGCGTCTGTGTCATTTTTGCTATTCAAAAAATAGCAGATATACAAGCTCATAGCGCGGCACCGAGTGCCGCGCTATGAGCTTGTAGATCTGCTATTTTTTGGAAAAATCGTAGAAATTTTGTGCAAATCTTTGAATATATTTTTTTTTAAGTGAACATTTGTAACTCAAATGGTATTGCTTCTGGGGATTCTACAAATGTCTTCTAAATCCATTTTCTTTTTTTTATTTATGTTTCTATAATCGGTGGTTCTCAAACTGTCAAGGACCCCCAAAATGATATGTATTTGGCCACGGACCCCCATCTCAAAATATGTTATTCCAGGCAGGGGACCCCCCCCCCCAGAAGCAAATATTTAAGTTAATAATGTTTGCTTAAAAATATATATTTTATAGTTTTTCAAAAAATATCAGATCTACAAGCTCATAGCACGGCACGCGCTACGAGCTTGTATATCTGTCATTTTTGAATAGCCAAAGTATGAAAAATAATGGTTAAAGTGGTTACACAGATGCGTTCCCGGGTTTTAATGGGTTAATGGTCCTCCTGGCGGCTTAGACATTTCCATGTGATTGATGAAGACAAAGCTCTGACCAGGGACCAGTGAAGCTAATTAGGCACACACCACACACACGCCATTCCTGGTGACGTCTGTGTCAATACAGCTCATGAAAAAGTAAACAACGCCAAACCCCTTCATTCCTGCAATTTATTGGCTTTTTTGTTGTGGTGGTGGTGGCTCGATGCAGGTCGTGGTGGAGGCCGCGTCCAGGACGGCCGTCATGGCTCAAGCCACGCCCATCAGGAACGACAGGGAGACCAAGGTCCTCATCACCACCAGAGAACGAGGAACCAACCTCATAGGTAACTCCACTCCATTTCTGTTTTAACCCATTAAGACCTGAAGCCAATTCTACAAATGTCTTCTAAATATCCCAACAGTATTCTGAAAAAACGTATGTTTCTATATCAGTGGTGCTCAAACTTTTTCATGTCAAGGACCCCCAAAATGATATGTATGTGACCGCCGACCCCCATCTCAAAATGTTTTGTTCCAGGGACCCCCAGAAGCACAGATATACAAGCTATGAGCTTGTATATCTGCTATTTTTGAATAGCCAAAGTGTAAAATAATGCTTTTTAGCTCAAATGAAAAAGTGACATAGATGCGCTCCAGAGCTTAATGGGTTAATCAACAAGTCAATTAAAGCCCCCCCTGTTCTCGGCGGTGAGCGAATTAAGCATCTTTTTTAAATGGTGTTTTCGTTAAGAAACCTAATTCTGTTTTTAATCAGCAGGCCAGTTAAAGCAGTGGTTCTCAAAGTGGGCTCCCGGGGGAAGCTAGCAGATAGAGCTTGTAGATCCATCTGCTATTTTTGAATCACTTTTAAAAAAATCTTTGGAAGAATTGTAAACAATTTTGAATCATTTTCAAAACAAATCTTATGGTGGTCACTGGCACAAAATCTTTTCAGATTGGGGGGGGGTCCAAGGCCAAATAATAGATATCAGTTTGTGGGTTTTTGACATGAAAATGTTTGAGACTTTGCGATTTTTTGCAAATATTTGAATATATATATATATCTTTTTTTTTAAGCGAACATTTTAAACTCAAATCTTCGCTTCTGGAGGTCCCTGGAACAAAATACTTTCAGATGAGGGTCTGCGGCCAAATACGTATAATTTTGGGTGGTCCTTGACTTGAAAAAAGTTTGAGAACCACTGATATATATAGCGACACAAGTTTCCCAGAAAACCGTTAGGATTTATTTATCAGAACGTTCTAGTTTCAACCAAACGGAGCACCGTGCTGACATGCTGCTGAAGGGGATGACGAGGCACCAGAGAGCCAACTGTTTGTTTGTTTGTTTTTGTGTGTCTGTGACCTCATGGCGCCCCCCTGCAGGAGCGTGCTCCTCGCTCCAGACGGACGCCATCGCCCTGCTGCACCCTGAAACCTCCATCAGCTGTCACCTCAGCTTCACCAGCGATGCCATCGACTTCAGCACCCACCACGTGTTCAGCACACACACCGGCTTTGACCCCGCCTCTGGTGAGACTGCTCCCAACACACACACACACACACACACACACACACACACACACACACACACACACACACACACACACACACACACACACACAGACTTACTTTAAAAATGTACAAATTTGCAATAGGCTCTATGCACAGCAGCCATATTGGAAAGAAATTGGGCCTCTTCTTACTTCCTTCACAGGTGTTACCAATGATACTAATGAAGGCTCTGTTCCATTCTGGTCAGGGTGCTGATATTGTGCATGTTGGCTCACTAGAAACACTCCATTTTGGTTCCCAAATGGCCCCTTATGGTGGGTGTGTAACTCTGAGAGTGTACAAATTTGGTTCCATTTGTACACTCTCAGAGTTATGGGGGGTCGTTGAAAATAAGACACACTAAATGGAACAGAGCCTTAATTAGTATCATTGGTAACACCTGTGAAGGAAGTAAGGAAGGGGCCCAATTCATTCCAAATATGGCTGCTGTGCATAGAGCCTATTTAGCAGTGGTGTAAAGTACATGTACTCAAGTACTATACTTAAGGAGTATACCGTGTGCCGCGCTATGAGCTTGTAGATCTGCTATTTTTGAAATGTATTTGAAAATAGTTTGAATAATTTTGAATCGTTTTGCCACGGCCAAATACATATCATTTTGGGGGTTCCCTTGACATGAAAAAGTTTGAGAGACACTTTTCCGGTTTTAGTGTTTTTTAAAAGTTTTGGGAAACGACCGCATTATCGTATCCTTGCAGAGGAGTGCAGTTCCTCCTCTGCCAACCTGTCCGTACTGATGGACTTTTTACTCTTCACATCATTAACTTACACATTAAAAGTCTTCACTTTTACAAAGTAAAAGACCCATTTCTTAAAAGTCGTGCCTCGGCCCAGCAGAGCGTTTTTTTTGTAGTTGTTGTTGTTGCGCACGCTCAGCATCGGTGGCCACAACGAAATTGTTTGTTTACCAGCCGGGTTCTAATCAATACCTGGAACTCGCTCGCGGAATGAATATAGCAACGAGCTATTAAACGCTAGGTGTCCGGCTGATGTATTGAACGTTGGGGGGGGGGTGGGAGGGGAGGAGGGGGGGGCGTTCTCCCTCTGGCCTGATAGCACTAGTGTAATTGTGTTTGGGAGTTGGGGGCTTCAATTCAGTTGTTAGCTTATCTCTGAAGGAAGGCCTCCAGGGGGCATTAACAATTCCCTTGAATCCCCACGGAGAACGTAATGGGGAGGCTGTGACTGTGAAATAACCAGGGTTTCCCCCATGTACTGTACACCACAGTCCCGTTGGATTTTTCTTTTTTTTAACCCATGAAGACCTGAGGCGATTCTTTAAAAAAAATCGTAATCCTAACAGTTTTTTGAAAAAAATATAAAAAATATTTTTTCACGATTTTTCAAAAATAGCAGATCTACAAGCTCGTAGCGCGGCACTCGGTGCCGCGCTATGAGCTTGTAGATCTGCTATTTTTGAATAGCCAAAGAAATCGAAAGTGACACAGATGCGTTCCAGGTATTAATGGGTTAATACACTTAGTGCCCACATTGTCAGTATTTATTCGCCGTCTCTCTGGCAGTCTCTTTCTCTCACGCCTGATTTGTTGATATGGCCGCTTGTCACCGCGGGATGAGGGGGGAAAAAAAGCAATTATAGGAAATCACTTCATCATTTCTGTTTCTATTGTCAGACATGATTTATTCTATCAGCGTAATAATAATAATTATTTGACTGTGTAATCTGCTTCCAAGTAATACCAGAGGTGTCTTTTTGGTGACACCTCTGGTAGCTCCGCTGTCATCGCGGTACGGAATTACCGCTAAAAAGGAATGCTGCTGTGTCGTATAGCACCAGAGGGGATATTTTGGAAAGCAACAAGTTAATGTGATCTCTGTACTCATTCTGGTCAAACCCCGAGGAACACTATAGTGTCGAAAGAAAACGTTGGTTGTTATCTTTTAAAATAAAGCCGCATTGCATCGTGGCTATGAGCTGTGCGAATTCCTTCTGATACTTTTGTATCTACCGTGGTCAGCATCTCCTTAACTCATCCACTGCCACTGACGTAATAAACGTAATTATTCCCGTTTACCAACCCTGCCACAGACGTAAAAAACGTAGTTATTAATTTTTCAAAAAAGAAAAAAAAATGTTTTTTCTTTTTTTTTTTACCCAAAGACCAAGGAGATATGATTTTTCGAAGGAAAAGACTCCCATCCACTTCCTTGTTAACTTAAAGCTTAAAAATTCTGTATCTCAGCTCCTGAGTACTTTTTTTTTTCAATGAAAAATCTTTGGCAGTGGGCAAACGCGGCCAGCAATAAGTCTGGCAGTGGATGAGTTAATAATGGTGTGCGCTAATTTTCCTAAGTTTGTTGTCAGAAACTTTATCTATTAACGTAAACATGCATAAATAAATACATTTACGGCGCCAACGTAATATTTAACGTGAGTGTCATAAATAAATAAACATTTATGTGTAATGGGTAATGTGAAAAATAGGAGGAAGATGATGACAATTAAGATAATGATAATGAATTGCATTTTTTTATAGCGCTACTAAGTACTCACTTACTCAAAGCGCTTTACAATGGTTCATTCATACATCATTCACACACACATTCATACACCGATGGCGGAGGAAACCATGCAAGGCCCCAACCTGCTCATCGAGAGCAATGGGCTCTACGCACAGCAGCCACATTGGTCAGAAATTGGGCCCCTTCCTCGCTTCCTTCTCAGGTGTTACCAATGACACTAATGAAGGCTCTGTTCCATTTAGTGTAGCGCAGTGGTTCTCACACGTTTTAATTTCAAGGACCCCCATAACTCTGAGAGTGTACAAATGGAACCAAATGGACCCGGGAGGGTCCATTTGGTTCCATTTGTACACTCTCAGAGTTACACCCTCTCAAGGAACCATGAGGGTCCCTGGACCACACTTTGAGACCCACTAGTGTTTCTAGTGCGCCAACATGCACAATATCAGCACCCTGACTCTGTTTGACCAGAATGGAACAGAGCCTTCATTAGTATCATTGGTAACACCTGTGAAGGAAGTCAGAAGAGGCCCCATTTTTCTCCAAAATGGCTGCTGTGCATGGAGCCTATTAGGGGTTCAGCGTCTTGCTCAAGGACACTTCAATTCTTTTCAGCATTTCCAGTGTGTAGACTCTACTTCTTATTGTGAAAAATATACCAGTGAAAGACAGTCTCTTGACAGTCTTTGTTCCTTCCTCCCCAGGCTTCTACACGTGTGCCATGAGCCTGCGGCCTCTGAGCGACCAGCAGAGCCGCGCTCTGAGCATGTCCATGTCCAACCTGCTGGTGGAGGCCGGCCTGGAGGGAAGCGCCTTCTCGGGGAAGCGGGTGGGGGCCCGGCTGCCCATAGAGCCGGGCCTGTACGCCGACCAGACGGAGCTGCTGCTCTCCAACCTGCACCCCTCTGCCGAGCTCACCGTCTACGGCCCGGCCGCCACGCTGGCCAGCATGGAGGTATATACCGTACCAACGTTTTGACTGTTAACTTCTTGTTTATGTGAACCCTTGCTGTTGGGTCTGGGGGGAGGGTGTAGGGTAACGGGAAGAGTGGGCACCCTTGTTGTAACATTGGCTGTTGGTGTTCGCTTTAAAAAATATATATATTCAAAAGATTTGCACAAATGTTCACGATTTTTCAAAAATAGCAGATCTACAAGCTCATAGCGCGGCACTCGGTGCCGCGCTATGAGCTTGTAGATCTGCTATTTTTGAATAGCCCAAAGTATAAAAGGTTAAAGTGGTTAAAACTATTGTGATATGTATTAGTTCACAGACCCCCCTGTTTGATCAACTCCTGAGAGTGTACCAAATGGAACCAACTGGACTCTTACAGGTCCATTAGGTTCCATTTAACTCTTAATGTTACAGAACCGCTATATTGTAATATTGTCCATTTGGTTCCCATCATTTAACAAACCTTTTCCCTGGAGGTCCTGAGCCCCACGTTGAGTAGGACACAGTGGTGTGTAGACTGTCACGTGCCTCCTCCTGTGATGCACAACGGTCGTGTGTACACACACCAGACCTTTTTAAAATGTAAATTCAACAGTGCCGTGAACCTTTTTATTCTTTAGAAAACAATCCAATCTGGGAAATGTTTTTTTTTTCTAAAGTAAATAGAATACCAGAAGGCACAGTTAATTAAAAAAAAAAGTAAAATAACACATTGTGTGCCAGAGGTTTATTAAAATGGGGTACGTTCAGTGCCTGCATATCTTCCATCCACTTAACGTTGATACGTTTCGTGCTGTAGAAGCCCCGACGCGGAAGTGCATGTCAACAAAGCGTGCGTGCGAGACGGCGGAGGGTCCCGACCTACCGCCAGGAACAATAATAATAAACGCGATCTTTCTAACGCGATTTTCGCCGATCGAAAACGGCTCACTTCCACCACGTTAAAAAGAAATGGAGATATTAAGCTTTTAGTCAAGGAGTTAACATTGGAGCGGCCGACCGGAAGGATTTTTTGACATGGATCCACATCCGGCCTCTCCTCCTCGGAGACTCCTTGGATGATCCCAAAGTTTCATTAGAGCGCCCCACGTGGGTCCCACGTATAAAAAGAAAGTACTCACAGCACGTCACTACTGGCCTATATTATAGTATCTCCTCCACAAATATCTTTTGAAAGAACAAAATGTCGATATTATCCGCACCACTTTTTTTTCCCCTTCTCCACGACCATGTCAGGTGGTGTCCACGTCTCCCAGCGTCACCGTCCAGGAGAAGGAGACGTCCCACCAAGGCTTCCCCTCCTTCTCCAGGTACACGGTCAGCGCCGTGGACCCCCAGGGGGCCGGGGCCACCGCCGCCTCTGCCGCTCACATCTCCATAAGCAGCTCCTCCTCCGGCCAGAGCCTCCTCGTCCCCGTGTCCCTCACGCACGCGGTGGACCCCAGCACCTCCATGCAAGGTGAGGGGTGGTCGTCTGTGGGGTGGGCAACTTTGATGATGGATAGGGCCACTGTATTTCCACACTCACTCCAGAGGGCCACATTGCATATGCCGTCGGGCCAAGTCGGGCCAAGTCGCGCTGCGACGCGTTTTGAGCTTGTAGATCTGCTATTTTTGCTATTTTTGAATTGGAATCCTGAACATTTTTGTGTAATTTCAAGTGCATTTAGTTATACTTATGTTAGCTTTATGAACTTAAAGGAGTAGTTCAACCAAAAAGTGACTTATTTTCTATCAATTACACACCCCATGAAGCATTGAATTCATGGAGTTTTTGTTGTTTTGTCACATTCCTGATCCAATAATTTGATAATAATAAAGATGCTAATGTATCCGGTAGGAGACACAAAGTTGACTCTTTGTGTCTCCTACGGGAATTACTGCCGGTTATCAAATTATTATGAATGCGATAAAAACAAAAATATCTCCATGAATTCAATGCTTCATGGGGTGTGTAATTGATAGAAAATAAGTCATTTTTTGGGTGAACTACTCCTTTGAATACAAATACGTTGGATGTAATTAAAGCGGGTCATGTTTGCAATTGTAACGGCTGAAATCAATGATGTGTCAGTATTCCGATATTAACCTGCGGGCCGCATTAAGTGAATGTGGGGGCCGCATGTGGCCCATTAAGTTAAGGAGTTCCGAGGTTAAGGACTTCCAACTGTTAATCTAACTAATGGAGTCAAGCGATTATAATAAAATAAAAATCTATTCGTAATAAAACGTTAAATGGACTCCACTTTGAGAACCCCTGAAACCCGCTGACCAATGCTGTAGGGCAGTGGTTCTCAACCAGTGGTCCGGGGACCACCAGTGGTCCTTGAGGGGGGTTCCAGGTGGTCCCCAGCTAAATGATGGAGAGTAGGTAACCAAATGGACCCTTCCTTATACAGTAGATCTTTAACTCTTGAGAGCGTAAAATGAAACCAAATGGACCCTTACGGGTCCATTTGGTTTCATTTTACGCTCTCAAGAGTTACATTATTGTTAAACATCTGCATTACTTAATTAAATCATTGTTAATTTGATCAATGTTTGCCTGTTATCTCTCCTATGGTACCAACATCAATATAGTATGGAATTGTGGACAAAATATTATGAAAAAACAACAAAATATTCAAAGTTTTGGGTCTGCGAGTCTAAATCTCATCAAATGGTCTGCGAGTCTAAATCTCATCAAATGGTCCATGGCTCAAATGCCGAATAAATAATGGACCTTGAATATGAAAAGGGTTGAAAACCACTGCTGTAGGACAAAAGATGCAAATGCCAAAACAAATACGGCATCTCCAAGCTCACAACGTGTTGTGATGTGAACAGCAGCGTTGAGAGCTTATAGCCCCTACTTTCGCAATTTTCTTTGTGAGCGGCTGTTTTACGACAAAGTATAAAATGCAGCTTAAGTGGTTCAATCAGACAAATCGACGTACTCAATGATTTGTTGATTATGTATACGTTCTGAGTTGGTACCACCTCCTGAACAGGGTCAAAATTAGGTTCTAAGAACCTCATGTGAAACGGGAGTCGTAGCGTATGGAAACGAATCCAGAACCCATGAAATAGTTAACAAGGCATGACACGCTTCACTTAGATCTTCAACTTCAAACGACTTTATTTTCCTTTCGGAACTTGGTTTGTGGAGTGGTTAAAAGACGACATGTCTTTTACACAGATCCCAGGTCACTATAAAAAAACACTAACATCTCTACTACAGTACTTAAAAGCATAATATATTAAAATCCATATGGAGCCATTCTCTAATCTCTTAGTAGTGTAAAAGAGCCGATGGTGGATCACTGCTCCGTCCATGCAAGGTCAGGGTTCTATTCTGAGACCGGATCAAGAACAAGATCATATGCCTCAGATCGTATAGCTTTTAATGGAAAGGTATTCTAGCGAACATGGCAAACAGAAACCCGATATTATAGGCGAAGAACTCGGCTCATATTCTCTTGCTTTAGTTCCTTTATAAACACTGTGTGTCTTTTTGTAAGGAACTAAAGCACACAGATAAGGCAGCTGTTTCAATAGCCATCCATTATTCCATTAACCCATTCAATCCAGGGACGCATCTGTCATTTTAAGATTTCTTTGGCTATTCAAAAATAGCAGATATACAAGCTCATAGCGCGGCACCGAGTGCCGCGCTATAAGCTTGTAGATCTGCTATTCGTTGAATATATATATTTTTTAAAGCGAAGATATTTTCTACTGGGGGGTCCCTGGACCTAAATATTTTACAAATGTTAAATGTTAAAAAATATATTTCAAAGATTTTCACACATTTTCACCACTTTTCAAAAATACCAGATTTACAAGCTCATAACGTGGCACTCAGTGAGCTTGTATATCTGCTATTTTTGAATAGCCAATAGACGCGTTCCCGGATTGAACGGGTTAACTATTAATAGGGTTTTTATGTAGGCCATTCATGCAGATTTCAGTCCCAGTCAGTAAAAAGGGAGAAAAAAAACCCAAAAAAGGAAACAAAAAACGTTTATATCACGGCTCATTTATTTGGCCAACACTTGATGATGTGAGTGCATCTGTTCACATGGGTTTTAAACAGATCTTCACAAGACGTTATAATCCTCTCTCTCTCTCTCTGACTGCCAAACAGCTGCCAGTCCAGTTGTGGGCCCCGAGGGGGGGGGCCAGTCCCTGCAGAGCCTCGTGGACTCCTACCAGATGATGTTCTTCACCTTGTTCGCCCTGCTGGCGGGCACAGCCATCGTCGTCATCGGTAGGTGGAATTTATCTGCTAGCCAGAGGAGGCAATTCATTATACCGTATGGAGTTTCTGTTATGTCCTCGCTGTCAGGCAGAAAGAAGCCTCCTATCTCCATATTTGAATCTATTAAGACCTGAAGCCGATTCTACAAAATGTCTTCTAAATCCCAACAGTATTCTGAAAAAAACGTATGTTTCTATATCAGTGGTGCTCAAACTTTTTCATGTCAATGACCCCCAAAATGATATGTATTTGGCCGCCGACCCCCATCTCAAAATATTTTGTTCCAGTGACCCCCCAGAAGCAAAGATTTGAGTTAAAAAATGTTCGCTTTAAAATGATATAAATATATTAATTTGCACACATTTTCTCTTTTTTTTTCAAAAATAGCAGATCTACAAGCTCGTAGCGCGGCACTCGGTGCCGCGCTATGAGCTTGTATATCTGCTATTTTTGAATAGCCAAAGTGTAAAATAATGCTTTTTAGCTCAAATCTAAAAATTACACAGATGCGTTCCAGGTCTCAATTGGTGAAGCTCAAGTTTTGAGCTTGTGGATTTGCTACTTTTGCTGTGTTTGAATTTGGATCCTGAAAAGTAACAGTTTTAGACGCCCGACAGACAATATAATATAATAATGCCAACCAACAATACTACCGGTCATTCTCTGAGGGTGTTTTTGTTTTTGTCAGAATCATTGTTTGTTCATGGACAAATATCTTCTGTTGGATGTTTATTTGAAATACAATATTTGATTATTTCTTTTCTATTGTACACAGTGTGCCATGCGGTTTTCTCTCCAAGGGAGCAAGGCCAGCACCCTGCCTTCATCCATAGGACACCACCTCCATCAGGTAGATATGGAGCTCATATTGATACGGGGCTTTCATACCGTAAATACTTTATCCATAACCTAAATTAAATGGTAAATGGTGCATTTATATAGCGCTTTTATCCCAAGCGCTTTACATAGATGTGCATTACATTCAGCCATTCTCACACACACACATTCACACACCGATGGCGGAGGAAACCGTTCAGTGTCTTGCTCAAGGACACTTCGACACCAACTCTGGGGGAGCCCGGGATCGAACTGGGAACCTCGCGGTTGCCGTCCGGCCGCTCCAGCGGCCACTCTACCCCAGAGCCACTGCCGCCCCAAATTAGTTTATCTGAAGATTTTTGTAAATAATATTATACTGTCAGTTAAAGCTCCTGTTGACGCTGTGTCATTTAGATTAAACTCCCAGGTTCTGTGCAATATCACACAATACAGAATTCATTCATCTTTTAATGAATTTGCTACGCTAATAAATACAAATTAAACGTTCCCTTAGAATGACATGCCAAAGATTTAAAAGTGGATAATTAATTCTGCCGTGTTGGTTAGCCAGTTTTACAGACAATAATTGATTTGTCCTGATCATTACGGTATACTGTATATGCTAATTCCTCTCGCATGTGATTTCAGGTGTTAACTCTTCAGTGATGAACTCGTTCAACCACTCCGTACATGGCTCTTGCCCCAGGAGTAGTCCAAAGCTCTACTCTCCTGACTACAGCTCCAGATAAAACCTTCATCTCTATATGGGATCACAGGCCAGTTCATACTTATTGCAGTGATTCTCAAAGTTTTTTATATAGGCTCTATGCACAGCAGCCATATTGTAAAGAAATTGGGCCTCTTCCTTACTACTGTAATGGCTGTTACCAATGATACTAATGAAGGCTCTGTTCCATTCTGGTCAAACAGAGTCAGGTCTGCTGTGCATGTTGGCTCACTGGAAACGCTTCCTTGAGGGGGTTCCAAATGGCCCCTTACGGGTGTGTAACTCTGAGAGTGTACAAATGGAACCAAATGTATTTGGTTCCATTTGTACACTCTGAGTTATGGAGGTCCTTGAAATTGTACGTTTTGAGAACCCCTGTGCTACACTAAATGGAACGGAGCCTTCATTAGTACCATTGGGAAAACCTGTGAAGGAAGTAAGGAAGAGGCCCAATTTCTTAAACCATTTCTTGAGCCTATTCAAGGACCCCCCAGTTCCATATAAATCAGGCCACAAAGCCCCCATAACTCTCAGAGTTAGACCTGCAAGCACCCATGTGGTTCCGAATCCTTACTGTAATTTTTTTTGTAACCCCTTCAAAAGCCCCTGGGGGGGGTCCCTGGACCACACTTTGAGAACCACTGATCTATTGAAGGTGCCTCTGTCCGTCCCGCAGACCAATACTGTAGGACACAAACTTGCAAATTCGTAATATATAATTTGATGTTTTCTGAAGTGTGTGTACAGTTGTTTAAAAGAAACACTGAAAATGTTTTAAGATAGTATTGATCAGTTAAGCCCTGTTGTCCACAGGGCTACTTTCTTTGTGCGTGTTTTGTGTGTGTGTGTGTGTGTGTGTGTGTGTGTGTGTGTGTGTGTGTGTGTGAAAGAAATTATTATTGTATGATTTTTATAGTACGAAGGGTCAGTATCGATAGATTTTTGCTTTACATAACATCGATTTGCATATTTTGATTGCTTCTCCACTTACGTACAGTACGATGAACCACTTGAAACGGCGTTAATGCTTTGTTTTATCATTAAGACTGGAGTTTATGTGAAATTCAGGAACTCAGGTTGTATTGTGCTTAAAAAAAAAAGACGTTTTTGATGTTCCAGAAGGCTAACGGAACCAATGTCGTCTGTCGGGTGGAAACCTCTCATGTCCAAAACTGTCACCTTTCAAGATTTGTGTATTCCAAAAGCATCAAAAGTAGCAGATCTACAAGCTCGAAACGCGTCGCTTCGCGCCGCGTTTCGAGCTTGTAGATCTGCTACTTTTGATGCTTTGTGTGACGCTGTAGTTTGGTCAACTTGTGAGTTAATTTACAAAACAACAGAAAGTTAAAATATGCAGATAGGAGGTTTCTGCCCGACAACATATTATGGGTAATGTTGTAGCATATTAAGTTTGTGAAATAATATGACCACTGAAGCCGTCCATGAAGCAGGAAAATGGTTAGCCCATTGTCTTTTTTTTTGTGGCATTATTCCGCAATTCATGTTCATTTTTCAAAGGACTGACATTTTGAGCCAGAAAATCAAAGCAGCTCCTTCCTGTTATATGCTTGATTTATACTCGGTTGCAGCGGTACCGTGCACCGGAAAGCCGAACTAGCGGATGTACAAGCTCACAACGCCACTCAATGGGATGGAGTGCCCTTACAGCAGCAATAATAAGAAAAATGCACACTCTTTATGTTATCAATTTGTTTTCCTTGCCCGTGAAATGTGTTTTTTACTGGGTGAACTGACCTCAGTAGGTCTACTGAATAGGGGAAAGAAATGACTATCCTTTTGCCATCTAATAATTAATTGTCATTGAGCTCGTAGAGCTGCTATTTCTGGTGCGCGACAGCGGCCGCATGCAACCATGTCTAACACAGGCTTTACTCCCTAATGTGAAACAGTTTAATGTGAACCATCGTTCAGCTTTTATAACCCTGTTCAAACAGCGATCAATGTGACCTGGTCTTTGCCTCTGGAAAATAACCTTTTGTATCAGAACCTTTCTGTTCCTTAGTGTACTGATCCATGTTTTGGCACTTATATTTTAAGTTATTTGGACCTGAGAGTGTGACATTGTTTTGAGACGAGTTCTTTTTGTATTTGAATGCAAAACGTTGGCCAGGAATTGTATTTATGTTGGGTAGAGATATTCAGTTTTACTGAGGACAGATGGAGTATATTATTCCTCTGAGATCTTCAATTGTGTTCAATGCGCGTGTAATTGTGTTATATTTTGTATTCATTGCCTTACTACTCATATCTGAAAAGCTTTCAGCACGTAGGCCAACCAGACAGAATAAATTGCTGGTCTGCTTGTGTGCGTTTGTCCGTCCATTTTTGCTTATTAAAGTTTCTACCGTTTTTCATCCTGCTACTGTACGTACATCTCTCTGTCAACCACAAATGAAATTGGGTACATTTTTGGCTTGGTTCATCAAACGTGTTCTTGTATAATGTTAATTACTTTTTTTTTACCAAATGGCTTCCACCTTTACAACCAAAAACGTCCTGAAGATGCATTGTTAGAAAACAGACTATCCACTGCACCTTTCATACATTCCAGAAGGTTCTGTCGCCTTGTGGTTCACCTTGCTTGATGCACAAGACATTCTCAAAATAGTTGCACTCGTACTGCCAAATCTCACAAAGCAAAACACAAAAAATACAGGGTTGGAACCTGTCCAGTGAACTACAGTAAACGTCCTCAACTTTTCCACACTGCAACAATGTACAATACAGTAGCACATTTTAGAGTGAGAACTCCCACGCCGGTTACACGGCCTCCTTCACGCCCACTACAGCACTCGCAGTTACTCTACTAATCCATTTGTTTATCCCTATCATTCAAGTGTTTTGTTGTTTTAGTCTGTTCATGACCTACTTGTTTGAGTACAAATGGAACCAAGTGGACACTCACCCATCTGTAACTCGGAATCAAATGGACCCTTAACCCATGCAATCCGGGAACGCATCTGTGTCATTTTAAGATTTCTTTGGCTATTCAAAAATAGCAGATATACAAGCTCATAGCGCAGCGCTATGAGCTTGTAGCTTTGAAACATCTTGAATATTTGTGCAAATCTTGGAATAAATATATATTTTAAGCGAACATATGCAAAATATGTAGTTCCAGGGACCCCCAGAAGGAAAGATTTGAGTTACAAATGTTCGCTTAAAAAAATAAAATCAAGGATTTAAAAAAAATAGCTGATCTAAAAGCTCATAGTGCGTCACTCGGTGCCGCGCTATGAGCTTGTAGAGCTGCTCTTTTTGAATAGCCAAATAAATCTAAAATGACCGATGGGTTCCCGGATTGAATGGGTTAAGGGTCCATTTGGACACACTCGAGTTAAATTACCGCTCAGGATTTTGTACATCAACTAGAAAAGCAACGACTCATGGCAGTGTAATTTACCCCATGGCTTCCCCTTGGTGTTTTGTGTGTCACACCAGGTTACAAGGAGCCGGCTGATGGGTCCATCTGTCCCTCGGTGGTTCTCTGCCGTGGCGCGCACAAACGAACGAGCGAGGGAGGGGGGCCGAGACGGGTGTTCTCCACTGGGGGTCTCCGGGGACGTGTTAAAGGTCTGACACTGCTGATCAAACATCCTCTGCCTTAGCCCGTGACAGTATTAGTCCAGCTGGGCCCACACTGCAGTCGCTGGCTCCCTGCCCCCTCCCCCCCCCCCCCACGGCCACTCATTTGTATGCCTCCTTCACTGGCCCCCCCGTGCGTGTCCCGACAACCAGACAGCCTTTTTTTGCGGATGAGGAAGCAGCAGGGAGAGGGCACGATTTTAAAAGCCCCCCCAATCACACCACCTACTACTACACCCACCACAGTGGATGTGTGACATGATGCAAAATGTGTTGTTACACGTTTCTGTTGCATGGCACTTAAGCACCGAGCCGTTTTTCATGTTATGAAACATGCGCCGCGTTTGGCTAATTAGGGGGCGCGTGTTTTCATCCGCGACTAATTACGGCAGTCTGTAAAAAATGTTCACACAGGCACGTATATACACACACACACACACACACACACACACACACACACACACACCCCGCTACATACTGTAGGAGAAATGTTCTACTGAGACATGGACCCTCACCCTACTGTCTGTAATTGCTTGACATTATTTCCAGTGGTGTAAAGTAACTTTTACTGTAAGTACTGTACTTAAGTACACTTTTGAGGAATTATTCTTTTACTGGAGTATTTCCCATTTTCTGTATTTTTACTTCTACTCCACTACATCTGAGACCAATATTGTACTTTTACTCCACTACAATTATTTGTTACTTTGCAGATACAAATTATTACATTATAAAACATACATAAACCACTTTAGCCCTATTCTATACCTAGGCTATTTGAAAATAGCAGATCTACAAGCTCACAGCGCGTCGCATTGTGACACGTTGTGAGCTTGTAGATCTGCCATCTTCAAACATTTTAGTTCTTTAACTATACTGATACCAATACTTTTGTACTTTTACTCAAGTAAAATTTTGATTATGGACTTTTACGTGGAACAGAGTACTTCTACATTGCAGTATTGATACTTTTACTTAAGACATTTGAGTACTTTTTCCACCACTGGCTGGCCATGAAGTCAAGTTGGCTAATGTGAAAAACAGTACCTACAGTATATGTTATAATTTGGCATGTTCAAATGATAAATTATGCTATACACGTTTTGGAAATTGTGGTGCTAAATCTGCCCCCCAGCCCCAACATTCAGCAAACATCTAGTTAAATAAGGTTTTGTGATGACAGGAGTGGAAGCGCCATTTAAGCAAATACAAGGATACTTGCATCATTAATATGCATTTAATTTCACAGTTTGGCATTAAAGAGGCTTCCAGAGCTTGGCAATTATGGCTCGTTTTAAATGTGAGACATTTACAATGTACATTTATAGGTCAATATAACGAGAACAGTCAATAGTATGCAGTAACTAGAAACTTCCTCCACTCGTATTCTCGTAACGTCGTAATTCCTCATAAGCGGGATGGCTGCTTTTTTATTTGCAGTTATGGAGAACTTTTTCATATAAAAGAACAAATGATATTGCCAAGATATGTAAATATCTGAATTTGTCCCTTATCTGTTGTACTGCCTTCTAAATGAGGTAGCTGTGTGAAGCCATTCATATATACTTTGTTGCTCGACTGAGTCGTGTGCCAAGAATCGTCAACCTACAAGCTCACAGCGTGAGCTTGAATATCTGCTGTCCTTGCTGCACAGCATGACACCTATAGCATCAATTAGGCTATAATACAGACCAGTGCCAACACGGAGGAGCTACTGTACAAGAGGCCAGTGGTGGAAAGTAACTAAGTACATGTACTCAAGCACTGTACTTGGATACAAATTTGAGGATTTTGTTTACTTTACTGGAGTATTTAAGAATGTCAGTACGTTTACTTCTACTCCTCTACATCTCAAGAGGCAAATATTGTACCGTACCAGCTGACTCTGTGACGCAAGGGTTTGTTTGTCTTATTCCACTCTGTTTGTTTTTTTCTTCTTTATTGACAGAGTGGTAATGAACTTCAAAAGCAGGACAGACCGGTTGTGAAACGGGTCAAAATAAGCGGTTAAATAACAGGAAGAACACTCCCAACATGAATTCTAGAATATTGACCCGTTACCGAGGACACACAGGGCTCAGGGCGAACACACTACCAGTGCCAATGTTTGCATAGGCATTTTTCATGCATACATTGTGTCACAAGCAAACATACAGCACAAATGACATGACATGTAGTAGTAGCAAGCTACAAGCTCACTTTTCAGCAAAGATTGTTTTTGTAGAAGGAAAAAAGGAGAGTAACCCAGGTGGTTATTGACCATTTTAAGTTCCTGCCCATGATATTTTGATGGAGGGAAATAAACTACTCTCAGCTGTGTCATTAGATTTTATATTCAGATTTCTTTTTTTTCCCCTCAACACTAAATGTTCTCATTTTACTTCTCATTACCGAGGATAGTGCAGACAAATAATCACGGTTCACATTCATAGATTATTAGCCAGATGATACCAACAGTGTGTTTTGGACCCAAGGGGACAAAGGTTTGTTTGAGCGTCCTGATTCAGTTAAAATGTGCTGACATTTCGTAATCAAAGGGCCACATTTTAAATGCGGTTTCCTCACAGAGGATAGTAGTGGCATTCGCGGTCTCAAAGGACCGCACGATATATATTTTGCTCATTAGGGCAGTCATCCGTGCTAAGCCGAAATGACATGCAATTTATTTCCCCCATCAAGGGCTCGAGAGATACGGAAAAGCCCACCTGTCAGGCTGTCTCTCGCTGAGAGCCGTCCTGCTGTATCCAGGGGTGAGAGGAGACCACCACTGTTCCAGATGGCTTACTGTACTGACATGTGGAGGGGATCAATGGCGCTGGACAGCGCGAGAGAACCTGACAGGAATAGTAAAGGGCTGTTCCATGCAGAATAAACAAGCTGCTGGAGTCGCCTTAATCCATTAAGACCGGGAACGCGTCGGTGTCATTTTAAGATTTGTTTCGGCTATTCAAAAATAGCAGATCTACAAGCTCGTAGCGCGGCACCGAGTGCCGCGCTACGAGCTTGTAGATCTGCTATTTTTGAAAAATCGGGAACATTTGCATCTTTGAGTATATCTTTTTTTGAAAGACCTAAGGTCGATTCTATAAATGATGTTCTAAATCCCAACAGTTTTCTGAAACACTTTATAGGTTGCTATAATTTTCATGGTGCTTTATCAGTGGTTCTCAAAATTTTTCATGTCAAGGACCCCCAAAATGATATGTATTTGGCCGCTGACCCCCATCTCAAAATATTTAGTTCCAGGGACCCCCCAGAAGCAAAGATTTCAGTTACAATTGGTTGCTTAAAAATATATATATATTCAATACATATTCAAATTTTCATGACTTTTCAAAAATAACAGATCTACAAGCATGTTATTTTTGAATAGCCAAAGTATAAGATAATGGTTAAAGTGGTTAAAATCTAAAGTGACAGATGCTTTCCCTGTCTCAACGGGTTAACAACAACAATATGTCCGGATCAGATATTCAGGAGGGCCCGGAGTTGTCGAGTTGTGATTCCGGCGATATCATGAAATCTGTTTTTGTTTGTCTTTTCTTTTCTTCCTGGGATTATGTAGGGATGAGTTTTTCCACACAATCACATTCGAGCCCCTTCTACATCTTTGCCCTGTTTTCATTTGTTGCAGAAACCTCAGCCCGACTGAGGAGGATATAGTAACTTATTTGTTTTTTCCACATTCACAGCTTTTCATTATGTCTCTATAGATGAATCTCCGCAGACAATTCCCTTGCCAAACCCCCCACGGTAAAGCAGAACAAATGACCTCTATAACTTGCAATATTCTTCCCTGCTTGTGTGCCAGTTCAGATTCATTGCACGAATGCGGGGCGTCTTGTATACGAAGGAATAGGTGATTGCAATGGATGGGCCTCGGCAGAGAGAGGGAGAGAGCTGGCTGGCAGACGGGCTTGGCATTCTCAGTAAAAACTTTTCCACTCTGCTGGTTAAATGATCGGGTCCCTTGTTCCATCACAGCTGGCAAATGTTTTGTGGGGCTGAACTAAGAGCGCCGAGCCTCACAATGGGCTTTGGCTCAGTGCAAATTTATGAGTGGCTTCACGCTGTAAATCTCTGCAGCTGGCAGTTGGTACCCGGTGGCAGAGGCATCACACACACACACACACACACACACACACACACACACACACACACACACACACACACACACACACACACACACACACACACACACACACACACACACACACACACACAGACCACTGGCATCTGTACCGGACTGGTCATCCAAGTCCAAGACCATAATAATGACGATGTGTTTCCAAATGCTTCATATGTGGGGTGGTGGCATGCATGCACACGCACGCACGCGCGCACGCACACACACACACACACACACACACACTAGGCCTGTCACAATTATTACATAACTAGACCATACCCGGTCGGCGCAGCGCATCCGTGGGGGGATATGCGCACATGATCTGGCAACCCGGGAGGCAGTTCGTCCCATAGCTGGGCAGCCCCGTAACCATGGCGACAGTGTTTGACACAAAAACGCTAATAAGAAGCTAAGATTTGATGAAATTGAAAAACGGGCTTCACAGTTGCGTTCAGATGGTAATGGTCAATGGCTGTGTGCAAACTCAGAGCAATTGGTCCAGCCAGTGAGGAGAACCGGGTATCTTCACTCACGTACTCACCACCACTACAGAGGTTACTAGAATTATAGTATGACTAGACCATACCCGGTCGGCGCAGCGCATCCGTGGGGGGATATGCGCACATGATCTGGCAACCCGGGAGGCAGTTCGTCCCATAGCTGGGCAGCCCCGTAACCATGGCGACAGTGTTTGACACAAAAACGCTAATAAGAAGCTAAGATTTGATGAAATTGAAAAACGGGCTTCACAGTTGCGTTCAGATGGTAATGGTCAATGGCTGTGTGCAAAATCAGAGCAATTGGTCCAGCCAGTGAGGAGAACCGGGTATCTTCACTCACGTACTCACCACCACTACAGAGGTTACTAGAATTATAGTATGATAATCGCCTATTTGCAATTATTTGAGATAATCGCAAGAATTCTTTGCATCGTCATAATGCATTTCCATGTCGAAACATTTTCATATATTGTCAAAAATAGTGTAGATAGCAGATCTACAAGCTCAGAACGCGCGTGTTGAGCTTGTAGATCGGCTGTTTCCGCTATTTATGTTAATGTTTTTATAGTAGCCTATAAAGTCATAAAATGATGTAAGCTATTTTGTCATATCTGCCCCGTGCACCTTTTTGTTTACGAAGCCTGAAAGCCAGACAGAAATGTCATTTCTATTCATACAGTATGTTCCAATGTTCAACGACAGAAACGCAATTAAATCGTTAATTGCAGTTACTTGAGCAACAATCAATCGTCCCGTGAAATGTCATCATCGTGACAGGCCCCACACACACACACACACACACACACACACACACACACACACACACACACACACACACACACACACACACACACACACACACACGTGTAAGGTTGTATAGGCTTCCCTCTTCTGGGTGGCAGGCAGCCTAAAGCGGGGCTCTTGACTTGTAGGGCTCCTTGGCGTTGTGCCAGGGGGGGGATTAGAGAGCTGCAGAGAAAACCTAATGCGCTACATCTGCACTTTGTGTTCTTTATAAAGGCCTCCCGCTGTCACTTGTGCCACCTGCGTTGTTCGCCGCGGCGCCTGCCTGCCTCCGCGACAAAAGCAACGTGTCTTACAACTTGTATTAACCCACAAGAAGACCTGAGGACCCGATTCTAAATCACAACAGTTTTCTGAGTGTATTGGGCCGCCGACCCCCTGGTATTTTGGGCCACGGGGTCCCTGGCACAAAATGTTTTGTGCCAGGGACCCCCAGAAACAAAGATTTGAGTTAAAAATGTTATATAAAAAAAAAAATATATATACTGTATTTTCAAAGATTTGTGAACTTTTTCACAATAAAATGAATAAATAAATCTACAAGCTCATAGCGCGGCACAACGTGACGTGCTGTGAGCTTGTAGATCTGCTGTTTTTGAATAGCCAAAGTGTAAAATAATGACGCTCTCCCGGCTTCAATGGGTTAATGTGTTCATGGATGTGAAGAGTGTTGGTATTTTTCTTGACTGAGTGCATGTGCATGTGCGTGTTCTTTGAGTGCATGTGTGTGTGTCAGTGTTTTCAGTGTCAGTGTTTTCCCTATACGGCTTTGATGCCGGTAAACAGGGGAATGATCACAGCCACTGGGGACCGAACACACACACACACACACACACACCTTCAGCATCCTTCCTCCTCCTCAGCATCCTCTGGGAAATGGTGCCTAATTTATGCTTCGTCGTATATACTGACGGCATCACGGGGCCGAGAATAGCCGATCTGATAAGCTCACGGCGGCGCGTCTCATCCGTGACACGTCATGAGTTATACTGTTAGATCTGCTATTCTCTGAAGCAGTGGTTCTCAACCTTTTCAGGCCGTGACCCCCCCCCCCCCCCCCCACCCAAAAAAAGATCATATTTTAACTGGGGACCCCCACCCGCGCTGTGAGCTTGTAGATCAGCTATTTTCATTTTCTTTTGCCTCTTATATTTTTTTACAATTTGACCAATGTTTGAGCAGTTTTATTGTATAGTTTGTTGATTACTTTTGATGCAGTAGTTGTTTTATACATTTTTTGGAAGTATTAAAAAGGTCTTAAAAGTCCTTAAATTGTCACTTAACCCCCCGAATCATGTGGGGGTCCCAACCCACAGGTTGAGAACCACTGCTCGGAAGCATAAATCGGAGGCTTCAGTCAGCCATCAATACACGTGCCACACATCCTGAGCTGGGAGATCCTGAAGGGGGAGATGTTTACAAGAGCCTGTTTTTTCTTGTCTCGCTTATACACTTCCACACCAGCTCCACTATGCAGCTCAGAAGGACAAGGCCTTGCTAAAAATGCTAATAAACATGTGCAAGCTGTGTGAACTCTGTTGTCTGAATCGTTAATGCGGGATAATGGCAGGTAATTGAACGTGAAACCTCAAGCTCTGTAATATTCACTAATGGACACTCGTCTGCTCTCTCTCTCTCTCACACACTCTCTCGTTCTCTCCATTATTCCGTCTCGTCTGAGCAGTGTTGTCTTTGCTGCAGTTTGCCCTCTCTCTCTCTCTCTCTCTCCCAGCCCCTGTCTGTGTGAAAGAACGACCTTGTGTCACTCATACTAATGTGCTGCTGAATCATTATTGATAAGTCTCCTCCTTGTGTCGAACACTGCCACTGTGCCACGGGCCAGCTCCCAACTGTCACTGTGTCTGGCTCTGGGTCAGAGGGACCCATTCATTCATCAGCAAAACGTCCTGCTGCAGGTGTTGTACATACTTTACCTGTCCTGGACTCACCTGCACTACACAATACTAAACGATATAGCTGAGTTGTCTTGATTGATAGAATAGAATAGAATTCCTATAGGATTCTGAATTCCTTTAAGAATCCGGTAAGAGTTTTCCGATCTATCCACAAGTTTCCTGGGGCATTGTGGGCATCACTTCCTGTCGATTTGATCCCTGATACCTGATCAAATCGACAGGAAGTGATGCCCACCATGCCCCAGGAAACTTGTGGATAGGATTCTGAAAATTGCTAATAATTTCTGTCACCTCTTTCATGGTGTTATTGAAACATGTTCTCCCTATACTGGACATGTTTTGTGTGGGCTATAGAACTAAAAAAAAACACACACACAAAACGTCTTTAAACCAGTAGTTTTCAAACTTTGTCAAGGACCCCCAAAATAATGACTGCACCCATATGAAAATATTTTTTGCCTGGGACGTATGTTTAAAAAGTATTCCACATTTTATTCAAGGTTTTTTGAAAATAGCCGATATACAAGCTCACAACGCGTTGCGATGTGATGCACTTGTGAGCTTGCAGATCAGCTATCTTCAAATAGCTGATATGGTTAAAGTGGTTAAACTGATTCTGATGCTAAAGTTTGCATACAATAGGACTACAATTATAGACATATTCAAATTCCAAATAAATGAGACTAGACACTGTGGTAAAGTAGGACTACTTCCTCCAGCGTGGACTGATACACATCACACAGTACTGTCTGAGACAGGGGTCTTCAACGTCTTTCAGGCCAAGGACCCCTTAGCTGAGAGAGATGAAGCAGGGACCCCCAGTATCAGTGGTGTAAAGTAACTAAGTACATTTACTCAAGTACAATTTTGAGGTATTTTTACTTTACTGAAGTATTTCCAATTGTCAGTACTTATACTTCTACTCCACTACATCTCAGAGGAAAATATTGTACTTTTACTCCACTACAATTATTTGAAAACTTTACTAGTTACTTAAGAAACGCAATAACCACTTCAGCCCTATATATATTTCGGCCATTTGAAAATAGCCGATGCGACGCATTGTGAGCTTGTAGAGCACTTTTGGTGCTTTAAGTACATTTTGATACCAATACTTTTGTACTTTTACTCAAGTACATTTTGAATTCCGGACTTTTACTTGTAAGAGAGTATTTCTAGTGTGCTTGTAAATCTGCTATGTTTGGCTATAAAGTTCTTCTCCGAATAGGGTGCAGGTTAATGTAAAAATCATACACAGATTTGGCAGACCCCCTGTAGTAACTCTGAGGACCCCCTAGGGCAGTGGTTCTCAAACTGGGGTCCTTTGGGAGTTACATGACTGTAACTCTGAGAGTGTACAAATGGAACCAAATGGACCCGTAGTTAGGATTTCATAGATTGGGGGTCCCCTTCCCAGAGATAGATAAATGGTATCAAATGGGGGTCCATGGCGTGGCCTATAATGCTTATTAAACTGGGGGTCCTTGAAATTAAAACGTTTGAGAACCACTGCCCTAGGGGTCCCGGACCCCCCTGTTGAAGACCTCTGATCTGAGACCATGGTGTGACCACGTGACCACAGAACTCCCCTGACTGTCAGGTTCCCGCACTTTCCATTTCTCCTGACACCTGCGTCATGGACTCGTCTGTGAACAGAACGACCCTTTTCAGCGTCAAGACAAGAGGTGGGTTTTCTTTAATTTTCTTCCTATATATATTTACAATGACATAGTTACATTGATATAGTAGGCAGCCAGTACTATTTATTTCATTCTACTTACGTTTTTTTTTTGCTTGACACCACCAGCCCCAGTCATAGGCCAGGTGGAGACTGGCGAGTCATGTTGCTTATTTGCTAATTAGAAAGGCTAATGCTAAAAATAAAAAGTGTGTGTGTGCATGGGCGACGCGCGCGCGCGCACACACACACACACACACACACACACACACACACACACACACACACACACACACACACACACACACACACTCAGTGTGCGTGAGTTTGCATGCACGTGCTTCAGTGAGGAGGCGACACTATGAATATAATATTATTGCATCATTTCATAGCCTAGCTACAGTGGTGGAAAAAGTACTCAAATGGAAATACTCCAGTAGAGTAAAAGTAGGCTACCTCAAAATTGTACTTAATGTACAGTAGGCCTACTTGAGTAAATGTGTACTTAGTTACTTACTTTACACCACTGGAAACACACACACACACACACACACACACACACACACACACACACACACACACACACACACACACATACACATACACATACACACACACACGCACAGTGTGCGTGAGTTTGCGCGCATGGTGCTTTAGTGACGAGGCAACACTATGAATATAAATATTATTGCATCATTTCACAGCAACATAGCCTAACGTCTCTCATGAAATAATGTGTGAAGTCCTAATAATGTGCAGAGTATAAACATCACATGGTACAGTCAGACAAAAGGATAACACAAAAACAGCCCTGGGGACTTGGTTTACATTGTGGTCCTATGTGTTCAATTCATCAACATAGCATAAACAATAATACATGTCAACAACAAATACAAACACTACAAAGGAGGGATTCATCTCCCCTTGTGGTCTCCTGATAGATGCTTTTTCAGGCCAGCTTTGAATGGAAAGAAAGCAGTGTTTTACATCTTTTAATGGATGGTGTGTCAGGGCATTCATTCCACATTCTGGTAGCAGAGTAGTACAATGAGAATGTTCCCATGTTTGTTCTATATTTGGGTAATATACCATATCGTTGTCGCTCCCTCTAGTATTGTGGCTGTGGGTGTCACTCTCACTTTGGAGAAGTTATGAGGTATGAGGTTATTGAGGGCAGTGTCTCTTTGACTATCTCCATTGTTTGCTTAACCTCTTCTACCCTGAGCCATCCCAGAGTCCCAGACTGGCAAAGTGTGTTGATTTACAGTATGTGGGTTGTTAGTAGTCGAATCAGTTTGTTTTGGGTGGTCTGTCAGACCACCCAAAACAAACTTCAGACCGTCTGAAGCTTCGTTTTGGAGTGACATTGAGAATGTTGGAGAACCAAGAGCAAGCATAGACAAAAAATGGCATTGAATGAGGGCTCTCAATAGCAACAGTCTTGAGAGCACTTTTGTTGTCAAAAGAGGAAATTCTGGCTTTCTTGACCTTTTACATAATAGCAAAATTGTATGAATTTATTATTGGATATATTTTTCTCTTCTGTATGTCTGTGGAACAAAATATTTTGAGATGCTACCCCCCCCCCCCCCCCCTCAATTGTACACACATTTTCACTCAAAGGACCGCAATGTTGGACCACAATGACAATTGTGTTGTATCCATTTGACAGATAATATATGGTCATGCATGTCTATGCATCTCTGTCAATAAAAACACATATCGGTCACTATTAAATAATGTCATTAAAAGCAGACAGTGATCTGTATCAATATTATCAAATACTCTAATTGAAATACTGTTATAAGAAAATAAATGCTTTAAAAATACATGGCTATGTATGAGAGAGAGAGAGAGAGAGAGAGAGAGAGAGAGAGAGAGAGAGAGAGAGAGAGAGAGAGAGAGAGAGAGAGAGAGAGAGAGAGGGGCGGTGCTGGCGTTTCCTTGAACTGAGATAAAAATGGATTAAAACTGCTTCCATTCTCCTTCATCATGGCATCATAGGATCAGAGCGCAGCGCTGCTGTTAGGGAAGCTAAAACAATATTGTACTCTCAGCTCAAGCTCAAGATAAAATGCTATAACAAATAACCATTATTATTATTATTACGATTATTATCATTCATGCACGTGTGTGTGTCGCCACCAGGCACGCAGCGCGCGCGTCCAATGCGCCCTGCAGATTCATAAAACTTGAAAGCCCCGCCCACTTGACAAGCAGCCGACAGTCTGTTTACCAAAAGTCACGGGAGCCGCATGGAGAGATGAGAGGAGAGAGGGGGACAGAATGTCACCCCACAGGCACCAGCACTTCATAACACACACACACACACACACACACACCCCCCTCCCCACACACCCACACACACACACACACACACACACACACACACACACCCCCATACACACACATTCCAGGACGCTGTTGACTGGCATTGATCCGGACGCGTGAGGAGGATCAGGATGACATTTATCGTGCAGTTCAGAGAGTCCGTCTGAACCCGGGGTTGTTGTGCGCTGTGTGTGGGATCTCTACTCTACTGTTCTGTGTTGGACACCAAAGCAACACCACCGGGAGGATCATCTGTCTGTGTGGGATCTACTGTTTTGTTGTTGGACACACCAGGATCTACTGTCCTGTTGAACACCAACACAACACCACCGGGGAGGATCTGTCTGTGTGGGATCTATACTGTTCTGTTGGACGCCGTCAACACCACCGGATGGTCGCGGGGTGATACTTCACCGATCTTGGAGCCAACAATGGCGAGGCGCAAACGGCAAAATCACCCGTTATTATGAATTGATTGTCGCGCGTAGATAATCAATTCTGGGGTTGGGTTGGGGTTGGGTTGGGAGGAATAACACACCTTCTGCGTTCTGCGATCTAAACAGGAGAAGAACCAAAAAAAAAGCTTCCAACAACCCTGGTGGTGGTGGTGGTGGTCGGTGTATCCGGGAGATCGAGGAGCTCGATCAGCCCGGATCCGGAGGACTCGGAGATGATGATGGAAAGTCCGACGGAGAACCCGAGCAGGGCCGCGGAGTACCTGAAGGAGCTCAACAACATCATCGAGACGCAGCAGGAGCTGCTCGAGCGCCAGAGGAGCCGCATCGAGGAGCTGGAGGTGGAGAACGGCTGTCTGAAGGAGCAGTACCTAGTGCGGATCGAGGAGCTGGAGGTGGAGAACGGCTGCCTGAAGGAGCAGCTCCAGCGGCACCTGGCCACCTGCAGCCGGCTGCAGCCTCAGGGCGCCGGCAGCAACAGCCCCAAGCCCCTGGGCGCGATCAGAGAGAACGTCAACCAGGAAAAGTAAGACAGGATGATTGTGCTGCCTATAGTCAGTGGTGGAAAAAGTACTACAATGTTTTACTTGAGTAAAAGTATCAATGCTGCGATGTAGAAAGTAGAAACACTCTTAAATGTATGCAAATCTTTTGAAAATAGCAGATCTACAAGCTCACAATGCGTTGCATTGTGAGCTTGTAGATCGGCTATTTTCAGATAGCCAAGATTTAAATAGCGCTGAAGTGGTCAATGTATGTTTTGTAGTATTAAATAATCAAAATCCACAAAGTAACTAGTAACTGAAGTTTTCAAGTACTTTTAGTGGAGTAAAAGTACAGTATTTCCCTCTGAGATGGAGTAGACGTCAACGTATAGAAAAATGGAAATACTCCAGTAAAGTAAAAGTACCTCAAAATGTGTACTTGAGTACATGTACTTAGTTACTTTACACCACTGCCTATAGTAATGTTTTCTATTATGATGAATGAACAGCCTCTGACTTGTGTTATTCTTGCCCTCACACATGTCTCAACTTGGGGTTCCTCCGACTCCACTGGAAATGTTAGTGTGGATATTAACGCCTACTGAATCACTGTGCTACTGTAGCCTTGGAGCAACACTATCATAGACGTATTTGACCAAGTCTGACTTGTACTTGATCATAGATATGCAAATGTCACAAAGATCGATAAAATACATACAATGACAGTCTTGATCCAAGGCTAGTGCTGCTGTATACGTAGCTACAATATAAGAAAGTTCATCACCACACGCATGTGTGCTACTTAAAACAGTCTGCTAATCTGGTTGTTGCTGGCTATTCCTCCTCCTGTGCCTTTTATGCTGATATATATAGTCCTCCTCTGGATGGCTGTTTTGCACATTGATTGACTGGTTAGTGTTTTTATTAAGACACTGCCAAGTAGTAGCCTTGCAAACAGCTTTTTAAAACCATGCCATTTGGAAACCACTGCTGTGTGCTTTGACTTGAGCACCTGTCTTCAGTGCAGCCAGCCACACGCTGCACAATTTTGCACGCCAAACAGGGACCACACAGTTGCTTTAATACGTTTTTCCAGTCAATTATTTCTATCTTTCTGTTTGAGCCCTGTCCAATTTGTGTGTGGTTTTAGTAAAGCATGCTAGACTCTGCTGGCTACAGTGGGGCGATGATGATGATGAACCCAAATGAGGCTAAAAAAAACCTTGTCGCTCGTTCAATTTGAACCATCCAGCTAAACAAACAGATATGGCGGAACACAGACAGTACAATCGTTTCCACACCCCGATAGGCAGCCCAGTGTTGTAAGCTGTACCAACATGTAGAGAGTGTGAGGGTGGAGAACGTCTCTGTGATCACAGTGATTTTATTTTCTGCATTGTCATCATCGCGCAAAACTCTGTTTTTTCATTAGTTCACAGAGAGCCCGCGAGCGCTTGTCAGGTCCTCTCAGTCTTTAGGGTGCAGCTGTTAACTTGTGCAGACTGAAGGCTTGAGGAGCCATGCCAATGCTGGCCTCAGCACGGAAGCCAGAAAGACTTTGGAAGTGGGTTTTCATCATATGCACGGTCGGCACATAAATCTCGGGGAGCAGGGAGTCCGGACAGATCAATTATGCCATTTCTTCCGTACGTTTCAATTTTTAATGTCTTTTATTGCCGCTCCTATCTGCAGGCTACGAACGGGCTTCTAGCACCCAGACAGGACAGGGCAGGGCAAGGCAAAGGCAGGGGTAATTGAGCATCATATCAGGGGTCACAGCAAGGCTACGATAGTCCCCAACCACACATAGACATACAGTACCATCGTACCTGATGCTGAGCTTCCAATCCACTCTCCTTTAGCACTATCTCACTGTGGCATCCAGCACTGGCTTAACCTTTTGATATTATGTGTGTGTGTGTGTGTGTGTGTGTGTGTGTGTGTGTGTGTGCGTGTGCGTGTGCGTGTGTGTGCGTGTGCGTGCGCGTGTGCGCGTGCGTGCGTGTGTGCTTGTCCCCACAAGTACAGTAGAATTTGAGAAATAGACATATTTTGATGACCATTTTCCTCGTTACTCACAAGATAAATTGTGGTTTTATATGATTTAGGTTAGCTTTAGGGGGTTGGGGTTAGAATTATATGCCTGATATACTTTTTTTCTGTCTCCCACACCGAAAATAATACGAGTTGTGCCGGATCAGCTTTTTTTTCGGTGCATGGCGACGCTGTAGGGTTTAGGGTTACAAATGGAAGCGAAATTGCATTTATAAAATTGTCGTCTTAATAACGTCGATGTCCTCGCAAGTACAGTACAGCGATACAAACGTGTGTGTGTGTGTGTGTGTGTGTGTGTGTGTGGTCCTCTGACCGCGTGTGACCTGCGTTGTACCAGTAGCAGGGTGTGTGGGTGTTAACAGCGCTAAGCCCGGTGGCAGCAAATCATTCCAGATGATGACTCATGGACAGTAGTTTGTCTTTGCTGGCGGGATAAACCATGAACCCTGTAGATTACACTCCCTGACGCTGACCTTTAGCCACGCTTCCCTGTGTAAATCCTCACCTCGGGGGGTGGGTGGGGTGGGGGGGGGACGGGGACGGGGACGGGACAGTGGAATGATTCTGAATGATGGCCTGTGTTTTCATCTTCCTATAACGTTAATATCAGGATGATCTCCCCCCATCATGCTCACACAGACAAGTCTGTATATCATTTCTCAACCTCTTGCTCCAGCATACTGTGGCTTTGGCGAGAGAGAGAGAGGGTTTACTGAGCTGTGTGAACTTGATCAAATATGACAGCGGTTTATTAATGTAAAGTGGATTTTATGGCTGGTACCGAATTTTAACCCATTACGATCGGGAACGCGTAGGCTACTGTGTCATTTTAGATTTTTTTGCTTTAGCCATTATTTTATACTTTGGGATATTCAAAAATAGCAGATATACAAGCTCGTAGCGCGGCTTGTAGATCTGCTTTTTTTAAATTATCTTGAACATACGTACATATATGCTTTTGAAACATTTTTAACTCAAATCTTTGCTTCTGGACGTCCCCGGAACAAAATATTTGACAAATGTTCGCTTCAAAAAATACATGTTAAAAGATTTGCACACATTTTCACGATTTTTCAAAAATAGCAGATCTACAAGCTCTTAGCGCGGCACTCGGTGCCGCGCTAAGAGCTTGCAGATCTGCTATTTTTGAATAGCCAAAGAAATCTAAAACACAGATTCTTTCCCGGTTTAAATGAGTTAAATACCATGTAAGTGTGGGGGAGGGGAGGGGGCGGGGGGCATTTTGAAAGCAATGCAATGTCCTCAGAAGAGAAACCAATGCTGTTTTGTAGGCGCCGGTACAAGGACATTTTGACACTGAGGAAAATGAGATTTAAAAGAGTACGCACTTGAAACTCACACCGGGGCTGCAGTATACGTCTTGTAATCCAGAGCGTAGATGAGTTCAGGCCTGGAGGTGTTGGAAAAAAAGAGAGTGCGTGGGAGAACACGGTGCACGTCCATTATTTGCCACAGGTGTCTTCACAAGCACGCAGTGCATGGGTTTATATTTCTGCTGTTTTCTTTTTAACAGATTAGTTTCTGTTTAATCCATTCAATCCGGGAACGCATCTGTGTCACTTTCTTTGGCTATTAAAAAAAAAAAGTGAACATTTTTGCAAATATTTGTTTTTTGGAAAAAACGTATGTTGCTTATATCAGTGGTGTTCCAACTTTTCCATGTCACCCCCCAAAATGATATGTATTTGGCAGCGGACCCCCATCTCAAAATATGTTGTTCCAGGGACCCCCAGGAGCACAGATCGGAGTCAAAAATGTTCATTTAAAAAATATATATATTCAAAGATTTGCACAAATTTCAAGATTTTTCAAAAATAGCAGATCTACAATTGTATATCTGTAGGGGTGTGCCGATACACTAATTTCACGAAACGATACGATACGATACGATATTGGGCTCACAACTTCGATGCGATTTCGATACGATACGCACTTTTTTTTATTATGAAAATATATGGGGGAGAAAAAAAGCAAATGCAAGCAAATAATTCTGTTTTTGCATTATTCAGACATGCAAACTTGTAGCTTTTCAGCCACAATAGCCGTTTTGAATACAAATAGGGCAATAGTGTGACACCTGACCCAAAAAAAACAACAACTTGTTGTCACCCTTTTCACCTCGGGCTGTTTGCATGCCTGATTTATTATGATTGTAAAAAAAAAATATATATATAATTTTTTTTCCAAAACGATACATATCGTCACGAAAACGTATCGCGATATATCGTGGGACGATATATCGGCACACCCCTATATATCTGCTATTTTTGAATAGCCCAAAGTATAAAATAATGACTAGAGCTTATAGGTCTCTTTAAAGGTGAGGTGAATGCAGGACAGGTGACAGAAGTGTTTCCATCATTTGCATGAATCACTAAACCATCTAACACAACCATGGAGATCGTTGTATGAGATATACTGCGGTGTTATCGAAAGTGACGTTGCCTTTGATTTGTTTTGTAACCACTTGAATCCTAGCCGTAGCCCTGTTCTGAGGCAAACATTCGCCGAAAATAGAAGCTCGACAAGCTCGCAACAACCTGACGCACTGTGAGCTTGTAGATCGGCTATTTTCAGCAAAGAAGTGTAGAGCGGCAAAAGGAGAGGCCTTAGTGTAGAGCCTTGTGGGACTCGGGTCAACTAAGTATATCGTTTTGGTGTTTAACCACTTGAACCCCAGCATCTATATTCTGGGGGGAACATTAGAGATTTGGTGTAGATGGGGGAAAAGGAGATTCAAGTAGGGCTGTCATTGACGACTAATTGTCCCTCAAATAATTGCGATTTACGATTTAATTTGATGTTTGACATTGAACACTGGAACATATGAAGCCTTTTAGGCTTCATAATCAAAAATTGCACAGGGCAGATATGACAAATAACTGAAATATACAAAGAAATTATTGACACATTTAATAATTTTATACATGTAAAAATAGCAGAAATAGCTGATCTACAAGCTTACAAGCTTGTAAGCTTGTAGATCAGTTATTTCTGCTTTTTTTTTTAAATATTTGAAAATGTGTGAACATTTTTCAACATGGAAACAATTATGAAAATTACGCAAAAATAATTGCGATTATCTCAAATCATTGCCATTAGACGATTAATAATAATAATTGTGACAGGCCTAGTTTCAAGTACACGTGTAACTCAAGTCTGTTACTCTAAGAATATAGAAGGTTTAAGCGGTTTAATATCCCAGACCAGTATCACTTTCACTCTGAAGCTGCATTTATTTTGTAATCCCCTGTTGCTTCCTCCTCATGCCTTTTGGAAACCCGCGTGAGGCACTTTGCAAGAGGAGAGAGATAAAACGTATAGAAATCTACCTCTCAGTGATGGGCAAACGGTTTTGCTGCAGACCCCGTTATCTCCTCCGGGTTGTCTCTGCAAAGTGCAAAGTCGACGTCCTGTCCTGCCATCCCTCTCAAAGTGTAGCCAACAACAACAACAGCAGCAGAGAGACAGAGGCGCCGGCATCACAAATAATAGACGTTGTTGCCCCCCAAGTCAACAGCTTTTCTCTGTGCGTTGTTCTGCAGCACAGACTCCCATGGGCAGCATTGTCACAAGGTACCGCTATTGGAAATCATCCCCTGTACATGTTGGATCTATAAACCCCTTCCAATTAGATGACCCCCCCCCCCCGCCCCTCACTAACAGGATCTGGTCAGCAGAAAGAACAGGCATGGGCAATATTTCAATATTGCATCGATATTGTGATATAAGACCGGATTCTGAATATTGTAATATGATATGGCGTAAGTGTTGTTTTAATCAGTTAAAGTATGTAACTTTGCCCTGTGTTTATATAACTAAATATGTTGGGTTTTTTTGTACCAATAATTTCCCTCTATTGCAGCGGTTATCAGCCACTAGAGTACTGTGGTGGTGTTTACCTGCAGAAACGCATTGCTCTCTGGCTGTATTCTGGTGTTTTCTCTGTTTGTTTTGGTTGCCAAAAAACATCCCACCATACTACTCCAGTGGCTGACAACTGCTGCTGATATATAGAGAGAAATGATTGGTAAAACTAGAAAAAGTGCTCCTCGAAGCACAGGTCTCCGCCAGGTCAGGTACATTATTGTGGCCTCCTGGTGGCGCTATAATAGGCCAATGTGAAAAGGGTGTAATTTCGCCTTTCACAGGAATCGGACACTGCATTCATGATTTGAGGCATTTTGTTTCAAAAATGTGTTTTGCTAAATTAGGCCTGCTGGTTGCGCTATAACGTGAAAAGGGTGCCATTTCTTCCTCGGCCTTGTGGGAATGTGCGTGTGAAATTTCACGGAAATCGCAAGCTGCGTTCATGATTTGAGGCATTTTGTTGAAAACGGACCAATCCTGCAAACTTTGGAAGGCAACCTTAGCCAATGAGGATGGAATATGGAAAATGGGACAGATCCGTGTTGATCACATGACTATAGAGATACTGTGTACCGATTTGCATGACGTTTGGATACAATCTGTAGGAGTAAATGGGTTTTGCACAAATCGGCCTCCTGGTGGCGCTATAACAGGCCCATGTGAAATATTTGGGGTAGAGGTTCTGAATTGGCATCCAGGGAGTGTGTGTGCACAGTTTCGGAGCGACCGGGCCAACGGTGCCGGAGATTAGCTGTTCACAGACGGACACACACACACACACACACACACACACACACACACACACACACACACACACACACACACACACACACACACACACACACACACACACACACACACACACACACACGAACGGACAGGGGGTAAAACATACTCTCGCCATGCCTTTCGGCCTGGCGGAGACAATAACATATTTATTCTTTTATGTAAACATAGGGCAAAGTTACATATTATGCCTTTAATACTTTCAAAAATAGCCAATCGACAAGCTCATGGGCGCGTGAGCTTGTAGATCGGGTATTTTTGCTATTTCTTATAAGAAATACAATGGCTATTATCTTCACAATACAATATTATTGTTATGATATCGATATCAAGGTATTTAGTTAAAAAAAAAGATAGTGATTTTGTGTTCGGTGATTTGATCTAGTCCAAATGGCCTCTAATGCTTGTGAAACGAGTCAACGACATTAAGCATATGGGTAACAACATCTGGTTAAATATCAAATATCCCAGCTCCTACAGGTCTCTCTTTAGTGTACACACTGCCATCTGCTTCCATTGTTCACACACACACTTTGTTGTAGACCTGAAGAGAGAAAGTGTTCAGTATGTATGTCTCACACTCAAAGACAAAGGAATAAAATCAGACCGAGAATCAGCTCCTTGTCATTGTATCTCCTGAACGCTGTGCCTTGTCAGCTCTCTAGTCTCAAAGTGTTTGTGCTGACTGTGTGCAGTTTCCACAGAGAGAGCAGAGCCCACTAATGCTACGGTATTTGTGTGTGTGTGTGTGTGTGTGTGTGTGCGTGTGTGCACCGTCAGTGCTGTGACTATTATCCTTTCATGCCTACTTTGGAGTTAAGTGAAAGATAATGCAATTTATACGAAACGTGTGAGACCAAAGTGTTTCTTATTTAAATGGTACAGTAGGAAGTTATTAACGGACTTCCTATTACCGGAGTGGATTTGAATTACGTGTAATTCACAGTGAAAGTGGACTTCTGATGTAAATGTCCACCTAAACACAACAGTAAACTGGCTTAAATGTGGTTTACGATGAAAATGTGACCTTTTTATAAGAACAGGGACATGCTATACAGGGTCTTCATTGTGTTGCACGAGACTTGATTTGCAAGCACTTTTATCCCTTATCTGAGAGGATGCATCTCCCAACCCATATTTAGCATTCAGGCCCTGTCCCGGCTGGCCAGGGGCCCGTATAGCCAACTGAACTGATTGTAAAAGAAATGTTTGCAATGCTGATGTGGCGACTGAAGTGGAGAGATAATAAAGTGTGTTAATTCCCTGCACAGCCTGGTCTTAACCCATTAAGACCTGAGGCCGCGTCTAAAAAAATTCAAAATCCTAAAAAAAAATCGAAAAAAAATATTTAAAAAAAAAATTCGCGATTTTTCAAAAATAGCAGATCTACAAGCTCATAGCGCGGCACTCGGTGCCGCGCTATGAGCTTGTATATCTGCTATTTTTGAATAGCCAAAGACATCTAAAGTGACACAGATGCGTTCCAGGTATCAATGGGTTAAGCCTGTGAATATGTAGGCTAGCGAAGCACCATCTAAAGTGAGATCCACACAGCTGAACAATATTAGGAGAAATGTACTTAACTTTACTGTACCGTACGACCCCGCAACAAAGCACTCGGTGCAACAAAGCACTCGGTTAATTAATTGCAGCCTGCGCTGTGCTAACGCGGGTCCACTGGTCGTTCGTTGTAGCTGTCACAATTTGGGAAGCCTTGGGAAAATGGAAAATTATAGTTTGGGGTGTGTGTAGCATTCTCTTTCAGGCGAGTTATTGCTGGTGTTAGTTAGGGATAAACTGAGAGGGGGCCCCGGTGTGAACTTGTCAAAGCAGCCATTTAAAATTCAGTATGACGCCCATTGAGTGTAAACAAACATGAAAGAAAAGTGCTTGTTGTCGTGGCTGGCTAATGAAATATGGATGGACAACTTAACAAATCACGGTAAACCCTAGAACCGCCTCCCATTAACGGTGTAATGGAGCTCATATATAAGTCAAAACAAAGACTCCAGTCGTTTGGTTCAGAACCAGTTCGCCTCGTTCACGCGCGGTTTTGAATGAACAACGGGGCGGGCCCAATAAATGATCCGGTTAGAGAGAGGGCCATCCATTTAGTGCAGAGTGGGGTCATATAAATGCACTCTACCTTCTCTCTGTAATAGTTAATGGTATAGTGTTCAGAGGGGTTTCATAAAGTGTGTGTGTGCAGTGCTCAGGTGCTGGAGAGAACAGCGGGTGGGCTTGTGTTTTTGTGAAAGCCCACTGCACTCCTCTCTCTGCGAGTTCAACGTTGTTGATGGAAAAACGAATGTTACAGAATGGGTGTTTAGTCCTGTTGGAAACACTGATCCGACAATCTGCCCCTAATCTGTTATTATGTGTCTATTGTGCTGCAGATTTTGGCCCTTTGTTTCCCCGTGCTATGTGCTATCTCCAGGAAATCTGATTAAATCCGGTAAACTGGAAGGGAATTATGCTGATCTGGCTTCAGTTTCATAATGTGCGTTGATGTTGTTGACTGAGGCTAATACATCACACTATGCCGCTCTGTTTTATGGAGGAAGAAATGTTTAGGGGTTCTTGCTTGAGCAAACAGACGTTCAAATAGAGATATTGGACGAATAGTCCTAATGTATCAAATATGCGACTTATGCAAATGATAGGCCTTATTTGATTTGTGTGGAATTATTCATTTGAAATCACTGTTTTGATACAGCAGTCTTTAAACCACTAAGTGGACTTTGTAGTACTTTGTGCTTTGGATTTGCAGTATCTGGGTTTTGATATATATATTTTTTTATAATGAATGATACTTCTATACAACATTGTAGAGGTTTGAGCAACATCCATTAAAAATGTGGAGTATGGAAGTTCTATTGACATTTTTGGCAACCCAACGTATGCATTGCGAATTTGCGATGCAATGTGATGCGTTATGTTAGCTTGAAGATCAGTTCTTGTTGCCAAGTGATGGCGTGCATAATAATTTGATGACCAGTGGTTCCGGTAGGAGACACAAAGGAGACTCTTTGTGTCTCCTACCGGAACCGCTGCCGGTCATCATGTTAAGGGCTTAGGAATGCGACAAAAACAAAAAAATCTCCATGGGGTGACTAATTGATAGAAATAAAGTCATTTTGGGGGTGAACTATCCCTTTTAAGTGCTTTAAATAAACTCTGATGAATTTTATGTATATTGGGGTCCCAGAGATACAATAATTTGATCAAATGGGGGTCCGTGGGCCTTACTGCATATCAAATTATTATTGAAATGAGAAAAGGTTGAGAATCACTGCTGCTCTGCAGCACTGCTGCTTTAAGTGAAGTGGAGGTGTCTGTCTGTCTCTCTGATGAGATACGGAATGTTGGACCGGAATGTCCTTCCCCTTCCTCTGCCCTCTTCCTGTCCCACTTCCCTCTTCCTGTCAACGGTCCTGTCTAAACAACACATCAGAAACCCTTCACTTTTGGCCCGGACCTGGCCTAGAGGTCCGGGCTCATAAGCAGCCTGTCAGCACACCGCGGATTCGAGTCCCGTTCCCGTTCCCGGCGGTCTTTGCCGCATGTCTCTCCCCATCTCTCTCCCCTGATTTCCTGTCCATCTCTACAATGAAACCATAAATAAAGGCAGAAAAAGACCCACAAATATCTTTACTTGGGCTTTTGTCTGCACCCCAGACAGTATTATTTTTAAGTTGCTTGATTTAGGGCTGGGTTAATTAACCGAAATTATGCCTTAACTGATATTTAGAACCGGTAACCGACTCACGTAGGTTAGTCGAATAATGGAGAAGCAGGTTTCTTTTCTTCCTTGTATACAGCATGTACTTTATCAACAAATCGACAAGAATAGAATACATTCTAATAGATTTTTTTATAATCAACTAAATCAGTGGTTTTCAACCTTTTTCGCATCAAGGACCCCCAAATTAACACATATTAGTCCACACGGACACCCATTTGAGAAGATATACCAGGGACTCAACCATTTTGATTCCTTGGGGGTCCCAATCTACACTGTATCATCATCATCAGTGTTCATTTAACTCTGAGAGTGTACAAATGGAACCAAATGGACCCTAACAGGTCCATTTGGTTCCGTTTGTACACTCTCAGAGTTACAGCCACATAAGGGTCAATTTGGTTTCTAACTATTCATTTGGCTGGGGACCCCCTGGAACCCCCTCAAGGACCACCGGTGGTCCCCGGACCACTGGTTGAGAACCACAGGACTATTAGTCTGATTCCCCACTTAAACCGGTATTATACTACGTTGTGGTGGCATATAAAAAGTGAAAATAGCCGATCTACAAGCTTACTACAGTAGGTGTCACATTCCCTTTTTTTAAATATTCGTTTATTAATTGTAATCGAGGCAGAAGTTTGAGATAATCGTGATAATGATTTGAAGTCCCATCGCCCAGCCGTACTTTAAAAACACTTTGCAGATAATTGTCATGCACCGATGCACCCCAGACAGTTTTTTTTCAGTTGATTCATCATTTTCATATTCATGTGATTCTCATATTCATATTCATGTGATCAAACACACCCCCTCCTGTATAAGCACAATTCAACTTCAAACTCCTCAGATCTATTGAAAACAGAACGTCCCTGCTTCTGGCGACTGATAGGCTATTCTCCTTCAAAATGAATGGGAAGAAGACCTTCATTTTCTATTCGTTTTATTTGTACTTTTTTATTTATTTACTTTTCTTTTATGCATTATTAAAAAGATCATTTAAAATGAATAGAATGCATTATGGAATAATGAAGGTCTCTCCATAAAGAAGGACAATGTCCGTCCCCAGAAGCTGGGATGGGTGTTTTCAATGAGTCAAAAACATGGACTTTGAATTTGAATGGGCTTATACAGGAGGTGGGGGGGGGGGGGGGTTGATCAAATGGGGGTGCACTGCACACACAAAGGAGTAGATATGAAAAAAGACCACAGAATAAGTGTTCTAGGCCAGTGGTTCTCAAACTTTTTCATGTCAAGGACCCCCAAATTGACACTTATTAGCCCGCGAACCCCCATTTGAAAAGATATGCCAGGGACCCCCATAAGAGAAGATCTTTACGGCTCTATAGCAGTGATTCTCAACCATTTTAATTTCAAGGAACCCCCAGTTTGACATGCATTAGGCTACGGACCCCCATTTAATGGCATTTCTATCTCTGGGACCCCAATTCATATTGTAAAATCAATGTTAATCTAACTCAGAGAGTGTACAAATGGAACCAAATGGACCCGTTAGGGTCCATTTGGTTCCATTTGTACACTCTCAGAGTTACAGACCCATAAGGGTCCATTTGGTTCCTGTCCATCAGTTAGCTGGGTACCCCCTGGAACTCCCTCAAGTACCCCTGGGGGTCCCCGGACCCCACTTTGAGAACCAACGTTCTAGGCAGTGGCTCAGAAGGTACAGTACAGCGGGCCGCTTGGGAAATGGACACGGTTCGATCCCTGGCTCGGCTCCCCCACTTGGGTTAGTGTCAAAGTGTCCTTGAGCAAGACACCCGAACCCCTTATCTGCTCCCAAAGAGCCAAGTTGTAGTTATTTAACCATTTTCAAAGTGAAATTCCCCCTTGAAAAAAGAACGGGGGCCGTGTTTTCCGAAAGCGGACTGTAGGAAGTTGTCTGACATGTTTGCCGATGATAAGAGGCGTGCGACCGACCACAGGTTCCTCGTGTGCGTTTAACTCTTTAAGACCTGAGAACGCATCTGTGTGTCATTTTTAGATTTCGTTGGGCTATTCAAAAATAGCAGATCTACAAGCTCATAGCGCGGCACCGAGTGCCGCGCTATGAGCTTGTAGATCAGCTATTTTTGAAAAATCGTGAGCAATTTTGTGCAAATCTTTGAATATGTATATATTTAAAGCGAGCACTTCTAGCTAAAATGTTATTGCTTCTGGGGGATTCTACAAATGTCTTCTAAATCAGTTTAAAACAGTTTTCTGGAACACTTATGTTGCTATAATATTAATGTCAGTGTCAAGGAGCCCCACAGCGATATGTATTTGGCTGCGAACCCCCATCTAAAAAAAAAATGTTCCAGGGACCCCCAGAAGCAAAGATTTGAGTAAAAAACAATTGCTTTATAGATATATATTCAAAGATTTGCAAAAAAAAAAACACGATTTAAAAAAAAAAATAGCAGATCTACAAGCTCATAGCGCGGCACTCGGTGCCGCGCTATGAGCTTGTATATCTGCTATTTTTTAATAGCCAAAAGTATAAAATATGGATAAAGTGGTTACACAGATGCGTCCCCCGGTCTTAAAGGGTTAAGCGGTTTGACTCAGCCCTCTATCTGCAGCCAGCCAACATCCACACAGAACACACTCTCATACTGTACTTGGCAGAGAGCAGTGGCAGCCCTTCAGAACGCGGCTCTCTGCAGCAGCAGGTACCCCCACAGTACAAATTGCCTTCGATTCAGCTGCTGCGTCAGCACGGTTCCCACACACACAGCCCGAGAGGCGGATAACTACCGAGGAAATTAACCCGTTTAGACCGGGAACGCATCTGTGTCATTTTTTTTTTTGATTTCTTTGGTTATTCAAAAAATAGCAGATATACAAGCTCATAGTTCGAGCTTGTAGATCTGCTATTTTTTAATTGTTTTAGAAAATATGTCCCTGGGACAAAATATTCTCAGATGGCGGTCCGCGGCCAAATACATATAATTTTGAAAATGAAAAAGTTTGAGAACCACTGATATATATAGCAACATAAGTTTTTTCATAAAAGAAACTGTTAGGATTTAGAAGGCATTTGTAGAATCCCCCAGAAGCAAAGATTTGAGTTACAAATATTCGCTTTAAAAATACATAATTATATTGATAGATTTGCTCGATTTTTCAAAAGTGCCGCGCTACGAGCTTGTATATCTGCTATTATTTTAATAGCCAAAGAAATCTGAAAATGACACCGATGCGTTCCCGGTCTTAATGGGTTAAAAACAAGAGGGCGAACACTCTTTAGCCTCGCTGGCCCCCCTGTGCCCCGCGTTGCTCTGTGTTGTGATTGAACGTGACTAAGTACCACGGCTGGGCGATGTGACTTCAAATCAATATCCCGGTTATTTCAAGCCTTTGCCTTGATTACGATGACTTAAAACTATATAAATAGTGAAAATAGCTGATCTACAAGTCGCGTTGTGAGCTTGTAGATCAGCTATTTTCACTATTTTTTTTTAATGACACCATTGCACAACGAAGTATAATACAGGGTTAAAGGACGACTTCACCCGTTTTCATATTCATGTAAGTGGTCCTCACTAATGCTCATGATAATGTAGTACCATTTTATGTCTCAGAGGAGGGCTGTGGACAGTTCAGAAACCCGCCTACCAGTTACATCACCGTTAACCCATTAAGACCTGAGGCGATTCTTAAAAAAAAAATCTAAATCCTAACAGTTTTTTGAAAAAAAATCTAAAACATTTTTTTTCAATATTTTTCAAAAATAGCAGATATACAAGCTCATAGCGCGGCACTCGGTGCCGCGCTATGAGCTTGTATATCTGCTATTTTTGAATAGCCAATGAAATCTAAAGTGACACAGATGCGTTCCAGGTATCAATGGGTTAAGCACGATGTTTTTGCAAACAAGATTTCACATTTTTTATTTCATTTTTTTTATTAATGTGAGAACAATGTCTACCATTATAGCATGCTAACTTTCCAGGAATAGAAAGCCTGCAGTTTCTATTAGCTTGGATTCCCCATCGATGATGGTCACTGGTATATAAACCACCTGCTGGTAATTGGCTCTAAATATCGGTTTCCATATATGTTCGGTTAACTGCCGTTAAAAAGTACTTCAGTAAAATCAGACTGGAAGTTACAGCTACCTCTTATATACAAGAAAGGAAGAGAAACAGATACCAGGCCCCAGCAGAAGTGATACTGTCAGTGTACTGTACCCTCACTTCACTTTTTACACAACAGTTGTCTGTCAGTTACAGTAAATTGGGTGGAAGAAGTGGAGTGTAAACAATGCATTAGCAAAAACTAAACCGGTGCTCCACAGAAGTGTCTCTCAGACTTTTTCCATGTCCAGGACCACCACATTAAGCAGTGTGGTACTAAGTGTTGCTTCCAATTCTATTAGAGCTGCACAACATTACGCGTCAGCATCAACATCACGATGTACGCATGTGTGCAGCAGTGACTCTGAAAGGATAGTAAGCAAAATTGGATCAGTCAGAACACTTAGAAAATGATTAAAAAGGCATTAGTCTTAGGCACACGGTAGTGGTTTAAAGTAACTAAGTACATTTACTCAAGTACTGTACTTAAGTACAATTTCGAGGTCTTTTTTTACTTTACTGGAGTATTTCCAATGTTCAGTACTTTTACTTCTACTCCACTACATCTCAGAGGCAAATATTGTACTTTTTACTCCACTACAATTATTTGAAGAGTTTAGTTACTAGTTACTTTGTAGATTTTGATTATTATTACAAAACATATGTTAACCACTTCAGCCCTATGTATTTAGCCATTTGAAAATAGCCGATCTACAAGCTCACAATGCGTCGCAGCGCGACGCATTGTGAGCTCGTAGATCGGCTATTTTCAGAAGATTTTTAGACATTTTATACATTTGAAAACTTATGAAATGGGACATTCTGCATAATGAGCACTTTTACTTTTGGTACTCTAGGTACATGTTGATGCCAATACTTTTGTACTTTTACTCAAGTGCATTTGGAGTTCCGGACCTTTACTTGTAACAGAGTATTCCGTCATGGCAGTATTGATACTTTTACTTAAGTAAAAAATGAGAGTACTTTTCCCACCACTGGTCACACGGTAGTGGTCACAAGTATAATCTGGAGGGGGAAAACTCTACAGTCCACGTGGTGAGAGTAAATAATCATGATTTAATGACTTCTTGGTAACTGTAACTGGTCATTCTGCTTTCACACAGGTGTCACGTTTCATTTGTCTAGTTCCTTCTCTCTTATCTTGTGTGTGCAGTCTGTGTGTGCACTGTGTGTGTGTGCACGTACTGTTAGTGACAGAGCATTCTGTACCACTGAGCCAAGGTCAGGATTAGAACATTAAAGGAGTAGTTCACCCCAAAAAATTACTTATTTTCTATCAATTACACACCCCGTGAGGCATTGAATCCAATTTGATGACCGGGTTTGATTTGGGGTGAACTACTCCTTTAAGTCTTACGTATAATATGGTTCTAGTGTACGCTGGTGAAAGCAGTTGTTTGTAAAGAAAATATAACTGAGGCCCGTCTATAAGCGTAATGATGTATGGAGAGACACTGAGACACTCTTTTTTTTCAGGTGTATAGATGTAGGGCTGCAACCATCAATTACATTCTTAGCAATTAGTCTATTGGTATTAATCAAATAATCGAGATGTTTGATCATTTCTTATCACACAAGTACAGTACACACCTCCCCCAAATTGATTATTTTATTTAACCCAAGATCTGGAACGCTTCTGTGTAATTTTTTGATTTAAGCTAAAAAAGCATTATTTTACACTTTGGGCTATTCAAAAATAGCAGATCTACAAGCTCATAGCGCGGCACCGAGTGCCGCGCTACGAGCTTGTAGATCTGCTATTTTTGAGAAATCGTGAAAATGTGTGCAAATCTTTGAATATGATATTGTTTTAAAGCGAACATTTTTAACTCAAATCTTTGCTTCTGGGGGGTCCCTGGAACAAAATATTTTGAGATGGGGGTCGGCGGCCAAATACATATAATTTTGGGGGTCCTTGCCATGAAAACGTTTGAGCACCACCGATATAGAAACATACGTTTTTTTCAGAATACTGTTGAGATTTAGAAGACATTTGTAGAATCGGCTTCAGGTCTTAATGGGTTAAAATTCGATTAGGAATTCTTCTTTTTTTCATAATAGATTAAATGGATTAGTTGCAGCCGTATAGATAGATAGATGTGCTCTCCAATGCATGCAACCATTAGGCTCAAACCTGCCCCGTAGAGTGATTTGTGTATTCATCTTTATTGATTCACGTCACCAGGGTCCATGACATTAACCGTGCGGGGGGCGGGGGGGATTTCCAGGACAAAAGAAAAGGCAGAATGCATAATATGCAAGACTAAAAAGCTCAGCTTTCACATCCACTTGAATCCATTCCTTGCAGACGAGTCCATCTGAGGCAGATTACCATCTCAAGCTCAATGGTCTTTGAAATAGTTGCCTGGAATGAAGTCACATTACACCGCACATATCCCTCCCACTGCGCCGTTTCCAAAAACAGTGTTAACAAACTGTCACGGGGAATTAATATCACGGGGACCCTTCATTTCTGAAATCTACCGAAGTAGTGTCGAAGAGCTGAACTTGAGCTTCACACACACAACGTCCTGCTTCATCCCAAGTATAGCGAAGACATTTAGTGTGTAGAGCAGTGGTTCTCAAACTTTTTCATGTCAAGGACCCCCAAATTGACACTTATTAGCCCGCGGACCCCCATTTCAAAAGATATGCCAGGGACCCCCATAAGAGAACATTTTTTAAGGCTCTAGCAGTGATTCTCAACCATTTTAATTTCAAGGACCCCCAGTTTGACATGCATTAGGGCTACAGACCCCCATTTAATCGCATTTCTATCACTTGGACCGCAATTTATATTGTAAAATCTGTGTCAATTTAACTCTGAGAGTGTACAAATGGAACCAAATGGACCCGTTAGGGTCCATTTGGTTCCATTTGTACACTCTCAGAGTTACAGACCCATAAGGGTCCATTTGGTGCCTAATCTATCATTTAGCTGGGGACCCCCTGGAACTCCCTCAAGGACCCCTGGGGGTCCCCGGACCCCACTTTGAGAACCAATGGTGTAGAGCGACTAAAGGAGGGCCCGGGCCCTAGTACAGAGCCTTGAGGGACTCCGGTCAACTAAGTACAGTTATATAGTGTTTGTTGTTCAACCACTTGGACCCAAGCATCCATGTTCTGGGGAGAACATTAGCCAAAAATAGCAGATCTACACGCTCGCAACCACAATGCCGTTGTGAGCCTGTAAAACAGCAATTTTTTTCGTGAAGATATATGGTGTGGAAAAAGCAATTCAAGGATAGTTGTTCAACTCAAGTCCCTTTCTCTAAGAATAGAGGGTTTAAAGTGGTTAAATATCACAGACCAGTATCTTTCATGCATTGTAGTCTGTCTTTCCGAACAGAGCTGGTCTAGACCACGCCTACTACCCCCCAACGAGTATCTGGTTGTATCCGGTTGGGTTGGCTGTCACAATAGTTGTTTTTCCCACCCAACATGGAATGCCGAATTTAGTACTCTCACCCTGGTTGCCAGATCTGTTTATTATAATTCCCCCACAAGATTTTATTTGAAAATAGCCGATCTACAAGCTCACAACGCGTCGCATCGCGACGCGTTGTGAGCTTGTAGATCTGCTATTTTCAAATAGCTGATGTATATGTTAAAGTGCGCTTCTTTTGGGCTGGTTTTCCTAGACCTGGTTGCTTGTTTCTCCCACAGAATCTGGCAACACTGACCCTCACCCTGGTCTCGCCAGTCGCTTAGAATACAGTACGCTCAACATTTACAGTTATATTTCACTTTTTAAAGATGAGCCAACCTGCACGGCATCACAGGTTTATGGGTTCGGCCCTAAAATAAAAAAAACGCCTCTGGCCAAAGGGAATCATTTTACAGGAGGCTCTTGTTTCCACCCCGTCGGATGATGCAAAGTTATATATATATCTGCTCTAAACTAGATCAGAAAACTGCAAAACGAGTTGATCCCATCAACACACACACACACACACACACACACACACACACACACACACACACACACACACACACACACACACACACACACACACACACACACACACACACACACACACACACCTTGCTTAGTGTGGCCCTTACCGGTCACCAGTATCAGATGGAGTTTAAGAGAGTGCTCATTAAAGCCATCGTTAGCCGTTCTCACGAGGCACAGCTGGCTTACATCAAAGGGCACCGGCCCCAAACTTAACACCGGTCGTCACGAGGCTGATTGAGGGACCCCTCGGGGGGTCAGCGGGGACTTGGCGCCCGTCCAGGAGAGGACCACCACCACTTGTTTTGGAGAAGTGCACTTCATAAAAAAACATGAAGGGGGGCGGGGGGCGGGTCGTTTGGTAAATCTGTGCGCAAGTTGCAAATTGTCTTCGGCCATTGCTTGAGATTTATGGCGGGGTTCTTCTGAATGCAAATCATGTCCCCGTGTGTAGACATTAATCTAGCCGGGGGATTTCATTAACCCGTTCAGACCGGGAACGCGTCCGTGTGTCATTTTAAGATTTCTTTTGGCTATTCAAAAATAGCAGATCTACAAGCTCATAGCGCGGCACCGAGTGCCGCGCTATGAGCTTGTAGATCTGCTATTTTTGAATAATCGTGAAAATTTGTGGCAAAATCTTGGATTATATATTTTTTAAAGCGAACATTCGTAAAATATTTAGTTCCGGGAACCCCCAGATGCAAAGATTTGAGTTACAAATGTCGGCAAAAAAAAAAGAAAATAAATCAAATATTTGCACAACTTTTCATGATTTTTCAAAAATAGCAGATCTACAAGCTCATATCGCGGCACTCGGTGCCGCGCTATGAGCTTGTAAATCTGCTATTTTTGAATAGCCCAACGAAATCTAAAAAATTACACACAGATGCGTTCCCGGTCTTAAAGAGTTAAGGGATTTTTTTTCCTCTTCTCTCGCCTTGCCGGAGAGAGAGAGAGAGAGAGAGAGAGAGCGACAGAGAGAGAGAGGGAGAGAAAGAGTGACAGAGAGAGAGAGAGAGAGAGAGATTTGGTGTGGTCATAAATTTCTCCGGGCACACTGATTGTTCAGCAGATCGGCAGCAGGGTGAAAGAGAGGGATGCCGCCAGCACAGCCACAGGAAACAGATTTCTCCATCATGCTATTATTTCCTGCTGTGGGTTTTTCAAAAACACATGCTAGAGCTGTTACTGTATAGCGCCGGGCCGCAGCTATTTATGGAGCTGTCAATCTCCTGGGCTGCAGCAGGCTCCGTCTGTCCGTCCTTCCTACGTACTTAAAGAGAGGGTTTTGCTACAGCAGAAAATTACAGTAGGAGAAGCCAAGATCTAAGTATAATGTACATTATCGTTGCTGTCGGGCCCTATAGTCGATCACACTACAGCGTCACACACAAGCATCAAAAGTAGCAGATCTACAAGCTCGAAACGCGTCGCTTCGCGCCGCGTTTCGAGCGTGTAGATCTGCTACTTTTGATGTTTTTGAATTTTAATCCTGAATACTGAGTAACAGTTTTTTTTTTTTAATATATAATTTTTTTCCCTCGATTTTGTAACCCTTTTTTCACCCGGTGCCAATTTGCTAAGTGATCCTGGGCACTACACTCCCCCCACCAGCCTAGGGAGGCCCAGGGCCGAGCTCATGCCTCCTTCGATGCAACCCTAACCCCTGATAGTAACAGTTTTGGACATGATGAGGTTTCCACCCGACGGAGACGATATACATATACTTAGACGCGCCGTGAGCTTGTAGATCGGCTATTTTACAGCACGCAACCACGTGTAAAATCAGCCATTATTACCACGCCATCAAGGCACGGCCAAAATACGTTCTAGTCGACTAAATCAACTGTAGATTTAGTCGACTAGAACGACACAAAAACACGAAAACATTTCAGGTGACTGAACTATGACTGAAACTAAATGGAATTGTATTCAAAAGACTATGACAAAAACTAAATCAAAATTTGCCGTCAAAATCAAAACTGCTCTACTATTTCCTAGGGCTGGGCAATGTATCAATATTATATTCATATGGTGATTTCAGACTGTGATTTTGTATGATTGTGATGTGACATAAGTGCTGTCTTGTCATGGTTTAACTCTGAGAGTTTACAAAATGGAACCAAATGGACTTGTAAGGGTCCATTCTGTTCCATTTGTACACTCTAAGAGTTACAGGCCTCTTAAGTGTCCCCCTTTGGACCCCTGGTGGTCCCCGGCCCCGACGTTTTAGAAACGTGACTTATAAAGAGCCATGTGTCTTTTAACCCATTGAGACCTGAAGCCGATTCTACATGTCTCCTAAATCCCAACAGTTTTCTGAAAAACGTATGTTTCTATCAGTGATGCTCAAACTTTTTCATGTCAAGGACCCCCACAATTTTATGTATTTGGCCGCAGACCCCCATCAAAATATTTTTTCCAGAAGCAAAGATTTGAGTTAAAAATGTTCGCTTTAAAAATATATATATTCAGAAGATTTGCACACATTTTCACGAATTTTCAAAAATAGCAGATATACAAGCTCGTAGCGCGGCACTTGGTGCCGCGCTATGAGCTTGTATATCTGCTATTTTTGAATAGCCCAAGGTGTAAAATAATGCTTTTTTAGCTCAAATCTAAAAATGACAAAGTTCCATATCTTAATGGGTTAAAGATAATCTCTGCAGTCAGCTGTCTTGATATTCTCGTTTTTCTTTCTGCGGAGCACTACTACACTGTTGAAGTGGTTTACTGGCTTGGGTGGTCTCTCCCACGTTTTAAGCAGAGATCAGGTTTTTATTTTCCTGGCATACCGCATCAAAATGTGGTTCATATTAAGTAATTTGATGAGCTGTCATCTTGCATTTCTGTTGCTATTAGACATCATCCACCCCGTCGCTATAGTGACGCTGCATGTCGGCATAATAACACTCGGCTTGCTTTTGGTAGAAAAAGGCAGCACGTATCCCATAATAGAAACCAAAGCATTTCTCTAGAACTAAGCAAATGTTACATCCAGTCTGAGAACTGCCAACTGTCATTTAGAAAGCCAGAACAAGCGTGTAGCAGACTGCTACACTATGCTTGCTCCCTTCCCTGTTTTAGTCTATTTTTCATATCATGTCCAGTATCATTGTTGTTGTTATTGTTGGTGTGTTGATGCTAGTACAGTCTTGCAAACCTTGCCACTCTGGCATTTCACTGCTTACAGTACACTGTGTGAGTAGCAGTGACACATTAATCCTTTTCTTCAGTTCTTGATTCTTCTTGCTAGAAGCAGTATGGTTATTGTGCAACAAACAGTTATATAATATAGCCGCAAGGTAGTGATTCGGAGGCTCAAGCCAACACAGACTTATTGAAGTTGAAAGCTGCTGAAGACAGTTTCTTGACACCTGTATCAAATCTGTACTGGGCCACGTGCTTTTTTTTGGCAATGCCGTCACCCCCTACTGTTGGATTCCAAAAGCAGTTTTTGAGGGACATGGAAACATGCCCCTCAAAAACAGTTTTTGGAATCAGTTTAATTAATCATATCCACTTAGTTCGGTGATGTTTGGACAAAATGTCATTGATTTATGGCCAGATTTTCTCCACCCTATTGGGGGATTTCAAAACACATTTACACATATGGTGCAACAGAGTTATGAAAAATGCAGACAAAATGACAGACAATTTAAAATGTGTAGTCTTATGTGTGATACAATGTCCATTGGTAGCACGCCCCATAGTGGTCGATTTGGATGGAACTTTCAGGGCATGTTTCAAGTATGCAGACGTATCCTGTACGTTTTGTGATGATTGGCCAAGTCGTTGACTTTGGTCTATGCATGTGCTGCTGAGCCACTTAACTTTCATAGCGCGGCACAGAGTGTCGCGCTATGAGCTTGTAGATCTGCTATTTTTGAAAAATTTAGAAAATGTGTGCAAATCTTGAAATATATATATTTTTTAAGGCGAACATTTGTAACTCAAATCTTTGCTTTTGGGGGGTCCCTGGAACAAAATATTTTGAGATGGGGGTCCAAATATGCGGCCAAATACATATCATTTTGGGGTCCTTGACATGAAAAAGTTTGAGAACCAGTGACATAGCAACATATGTTTTTTTTTAAAAACTGTTAGGATTTAGAAGACATTTGTAGAATCGGCCTCAGGTCTTAATGGGTTAACTAACTCTTGCCCGGTAGTGATTATTGGGGAATCTTCATCACTCGGTCACGGTGGAATCAATAATGACACGACATGTGTGCAGGGGGCGTAACTATTTATTAGCAGAGTCACTTCATGGCCATTCTTACAGCGTGAGCTCCTAATCTAATTGGCTGACAGTACCAATCCCAGTGTGTCCACGTAGTGTTCACGTTGTCTGTGTTGTCTTCAGTGGCCACTGAGGACCTCTGTGGTGACCACTGATGACCTCTCCATCTGTAGAATCATATTTCATTAACCCATTAAGACCTGAAGCCGATTCTACAAATGTCTTCTAAATCCCAACAGTTTTACTTATGTTGCTATATCAGTGGTTCTCACACTTTTCCATAATTGTCAAGGACCCCCAAAATTGTATGTATTTGGCCGCGGACCCTCCCATCTCAAAACATTTGGTTCCAGGGACCCCCAGAAGCAAAGATTTGAGTTAAAAATGTTTGCTTTAAAAGAATATATATATTCACAGATTTGCACACATTTTCAATCATTTTCAAAAATAGCAGATCTACAAGCTCATACCGCGGCACTCGGTGCCGCGCTATGAGCTTGTATATCTGCTATTTTTGAATAGCCAATAGGTACCTCAAAAGGTCAAAAGTCTACAATGTGCACTATGACTTTGCTAATTTATATTCTAAGATACAGAGTATTACGTCATCTATTCCTTGGCATGATCATTCAACAGAACATTTGGTAGAAATTGGACATATTTGGTTTAGGAGGACATGTCAAATTATTCCTTTTTTCAAAAACACTAGTTGAAACTAGTGTGACAGACTTTTAGTAGAGTGCTGATAGATGGATGTGTGCAGCAAGTTTCATGTAAATCCACTGTTTCCCCTTCGGAAGGGTTCCTAAACCTTTCAGGCCACGACCCCCCAAAATAATCCTATTTGAACTGGGGACCCCCCCCACCCTGACAAGCACTTGGAATTGCAGGCATTTACATTTAGTTTGACTCGGTTCCACAGATACTACATATTGTGAAAATAGCAGAACTACAAGCTCACAATGTTTGCCTCTTTCTCGCGTAATATTTGTCAATTTGGCCAAATTTGGCATTAAAAAGGTCTTCAAAGTCTTTCAATTGTAACCTTAGAAATGTGCAGATATACCCTGGCTGTATACACTTATACTGTATGTTGGTTTGTTTACTGTTGAGTCAGCTAATCATCTGGGGACCCCCCAAGATAATTTGGGGACCCCCAGTTTGGGAACCACTGCCCTAGGATAAAGTTGTAGCAGCGGTGAAATGTACTGTATATACATATTTTTGTTGCCCTCAAAATAAGAATGCAGGCTTCTGTCTATTAGTATGCAAGATCATTATGCATCTACCAAATGTTTATTTCACAGCTGAGCTGATGTTTCCTTTGCACATTCCAATCAAAGTTTTAACCCATTAAGACCTGAGGTTTTTTGGAAAAAAATATAAAAAAATATTTTTCACGATTTTTCAAAAATAGCAGATCTACAAGCTCGTAGCGCGGCACTCGGTGCCGCGCTATGAGCTTGTATATCTGCTATTTTTGAATAGCCAAAGACATCTAAAGTGACACAGATGCGTTCCAGGTATCAATGGGTTAATAGGTTTGTTGTAACGTTAAGCTTAATTTATACTCCGGTGTTGCTTTCTCGACAAAACAAACAAATCTACAAGGTATCGTTCATACCTCGCATCATTGCGACACGTAAACGGAGAATATTCACGAATCACAATGATATTCAAATGTATAAATTTCCAAAGCTAACTTTTGATTTGGCAGGAAGGAGGTGATATAACGAGATAACAACAAGAACAAGCAAAATGCTGAAGTAATGTCTGTGCGAGACATCAATCAGAGAGTGTCTTGTAACTCCTTCAAATGGGTCTGGACAGGACAGTGCGTCCTCTCCTCCCCTTACAAGTGTGTAAGTGCCTGGACATGAAGCGTCCGTACCGATAAAATAATATAACTTTCGTTTATAAAGACATAAGACGGACCTTTAACCCACTGAGACCTGAAGCCGATTCTACATGTCTCCTAAATCTCAACAGTATTCTGAAAAAACCTATGTTTCTATATCGGTGGTGCTCAATCTTTTTCATGTCAAGGACCCCCAAAATTATATGTATTTGGCCGCGGACCCCCATCAAAATATTTAGTTCCAGGGACCCCCCAGAAGCAAAGATTTGAGTTAAAAATATTCGCTTTAAAAATATATATTATTCAAAGATTTGCACACATTTTCACGTTTTTTCAAAAATAGCAGATCTACAAGCTCGTAGCGCGGCACTCGGTGCCGCGCTATGAGCTTGTAGATCTGCTATTTTTGAATAGCCCAAAGTGTAAAATAAAGCTTTTTAGCTCAAATCTAAAAATGACACAGTTCCAGGTCTTAATGGGTTAAGAAATCTGTGATAATAATAATTGACATACAAATTCTGCAGTGGCACTCGTTATTTCAGCAGCCGTGAAGGAGTTATGACTTTTCAATGTTCCACATTTTGACCTTTTTGGGCCACACGGCTCGGCTAAAGGCTTACTTACTTACTGACATTTTGACCTTTTTATTATAGAGCCCCCATTAGGCCCATTGTCATATCTGTTGTGTAAGTAGTGTTAATAAAATGCCCCGTCTCTACCAGTTACCATCTTACAGGAATTTACTAAACTGTAGCAGGAGAAGAAAATTCTGCAAGTAAAAACGGTACAAGCCCTTTGGGCTTAAACGTCTATTAACCCATTAAGACCTGGAACTGTGTCATTTTTAGATTTGAGCTATTTTATACTTTGGGCTATTCAAAAATAGCAGATCTACAAGCTCATAGCGCGGCACCGAGTGCCGCGCTATGAGCTTGTAGATCTGCTATTTTTGAAAAATCGTGAAAATGTGTGCAAATCTTTGAATATATATTTTTAAAGCGAACATTTTTAACTCAAATCTTTGCTTCTGGGGGGTCCCTGGAACAAAATATTATGATGGGGTCCTCGGCCAAATACATATGATTTTGGGGGTCCTTGACATGAAAAAGTTTGAGAACCACTGATATAGAAACTTATGTTTTTCAGAAAACTGTTGGGATTTAGGAGACATGTAGAATCGGCTTCAGGTCTCAATGGGTTAAAGTAAAAACGGTACAAGCCCTTTGGGCGTAAACCTCTATTAACACTTAAATAAATTAGACTATTGACTTGACTTACACACAAAGTGTGGTGAATCAGTCCCAAAAGGGATAATGGTGATTTGTTTTCATGTACTGTACATCAGTGGTTCTCAAACTTTTTCATGTCAAGACAAGGACCCCCAAATTCACACTTATTAGCCCGCGGACCCCCATTTGAAAAGATAAGTCAGGGACCCCCATAAGAGAAGATTTTTACGTCTCTAGCAGTGATTCTCAACCATTTTAATATCAAGGACCCCCTGTTTGATATGCATTTGGCTACGGACCCCATTTAATGGCATCTCTATCTCTGGGACCCCAATTCATATTGTAAAATCAATGTTAATTTAACTCTGAGAGTGTACAAATGGAACCAAATGGACCCTTTAAGACCGGGAGAAGCATCTGTGTCATTTTTTAATTTGACCTAAAAAGCATTATTTTACACTTTGGGCTATTCAAAACTAGCAGATCTACAAGCTCATAGCGCGGCACCGAGTGCCGCGCTATGAGCTTGTAGATCTGCTAGTTTTGAAAAATTGTGAAAATGTGTGCAAATCTTTGAATATATATTATTTTACATTTGTAACTCAAATCTTTGCTTCTGGGGGGTCCCTGGAACAACATATTTTGAGATGGGGGGTCGGCGGCCAAATACATATCATTTTAGGGGGTCCTTGACATGGAAAAGTTTGAGAACCACTGATATAGAGACATACGTTTTAACAGAAAACTGTTGGGATTTAGAAGACATTATTTTGTAGAATCGGCTTCGGGTCTTAATGGGTTAAGTAAAACGTTTGAGTACTTTTTCCACCTCTGGCTGTGAGGTATAACCTCTCCATTCCCACACTATCAGCCAGTACACTATGCAGTCTGCAGTCTGCACTAGAGCCGGGCCCAGTGGCCCATGCCAGGGTGTTGGCTCCATTGCCAATCCCCATTTTTGGAGAGTCCCCTAACCTAGTGGTTCTCTAACGTTGTGGGCTTTGCTGCCCCCCTTTCCCTGATTTCTGAGTCCAAGTACGCTCTAGCCTGACAGGCTGACACTCAGCCTGAATCTTCCTTTAGTTTCACTCCATTATTCAGTCTGAAAGCCCTCTCAGTCCAGCCGAGATGGGGGCGTCGCCAGAGATCATCCCACCCCCCCCCCCAAATTTCAAACAAGTATGACCAAAGTCATAATAAAGCCGCATGTGCCAGGCTTTTTTGGCCCCAATCTTTTCATAGACCTGATTACTTGTTTTTTGGATTGCTTGTTTCTCTTGCCAAACCTGGCAACATTTAGCGTCGCAAATTAATGCTCTAAAGTTTTTTATATAAGTGGTGGCAACATTTTGTGACACCACACGGGTCTTCCCAACAATAGCTAAGATTGAAGTCAGTGTGAACATGGGCAAATAATAACTTAATAGCCAAACTAGGTCTAATGAAGCACGCTAGCATTTAGGCTAACCCTCCTGGGCTGAAGCTGTCTCCCTTTCTCTCTCTCTCTGCTGTGTAACTCCGTGCGTTGCCTTGTTGTGATGTTCGTCCATGCTGGCCCCTAATATGGTGTGCTTCCGGGTGGATAGACCTAACTAACAATGAGGATCGTTCTGATTGGTTCCCTTCCAAACTAGTCCCTCAAAAAGAGTAATTCTGATTGGATCTTTTCTCCATTCGTCCCGCCCTAACATTTGCGTCTCGTCTAATTCGTTAAACGTGTCCATTACATTTTCGTCTCCCCATTGGCTTAAAAGGGGAGCTTAAAAACGGGGAAGTGTGATGGACAAGCAGGACAGCCAATGACACTCAGGTGTCGACACTTTTTACTCAGGTGTCGGAAAGAGACTGGTGCTGTTTACAGAGCCGCTCGCTAGCGCATGCGGCTAAAAATAGCAGCTCACACCGGGGCACGAAGTCGCACGATTTGAGCTTGTAGATCTGCTATTTTTGTATAGCCAACGTATAAGTGGACAAAGTGGTTAAAAAGGATTGTGATGCTATATTTACTACTTTTCCTGGGGACCCCCTGGAACCCCCCCTAAAGGACCCCTGGGGGTCTCCAGACCCCACTTTGAGAACCACTGTCCTCCGAGCCCACCAATTTCCCATGTTTTGACCGATACAGATACTTCTTCTTTTATTTAACCAGTTAAAGACTTTTTTTCCTATCGATTAGTCACCCCATGGAGACTTGAATTCATGGCTTGCATGGAAGGAAGGCCCTGTCACCTGGGGTGCCCCCCAACTGTGGAACTCACTCCCAGATCACATCAGAGCTGCCCCCACCCTCACCATGTTTAAAACCACACTCAAAAGTAAAACCCACCTTTTCAGAATCGTATTCCCTACATAAAACCACAACCCCTGCCCCTCCTTTTTGTTTTGTACTTTCTTTTAGAGTTTTAATCCTTTTTAACTAGTCGATTCAAATAAAGTTGTTCTTATTCTGTCCTGTAAAGCGACTTTGAGTTAGAAAAGTGCTATTGCTTAGAAAAGCGCTACTGCTTCAAAAAGTCAAATAATGGCCGATAATCGGCCAAGACTGAGGTATCGGTCGAGCTCTACTTTCTGCATGCTGTGGATCGCACTCTTGTAAAGGTACCTCAGCCTTTACAAGAGATTCTGACGGCTTCTCCAAAATCCAAGCAATATGTAAAGGAATGCAATGGAACGAAATGCTAAATTGAATTTCTGTATATTTTGCCTTTTTGTTGTTTGGACAGGTGCTTTTTGGAGTTAAAGCCGGAGAACTGTCTTCCATTTCAACACAACCTATATCCTATACCCTCAAGACAAAATACTGTTCTCTTTATCTTTTGGTTATTCAGAGTATTGACTTGGACATGATTCAGTTTGTGACATTTTTTATAACTCTGTGTTACGAAAACTATGCCCAAAAAAATCCATCTTTTTTTATTAGAGGTACTGCACTTGGTTGACTGACATCTAATTTGAAGGCGTTTTGTGGCCAAAAAGAGTGTTTCCTGTCTCGACTCTACTGTTTGATGCCGTTTTAATTCCGCTAGCAGCAGGAATAGCCGTGCACCTTCATGCTAACCCAGGGCCCCAAGAGCTCAACACTTTTAATCCCTGTCAGAGTGGATCAGATTTGGATTTTGGGTGCTATTTGATTAACCCATTAAGACTTGGAACGCTTCTGTGTCACTTTTTGATTTGAGCTAAAAAGCATTTTACACTTTGGCTATTCAAAAATAGCAGATATACAAGCTCAAAGCGCTTGTAGATCTCACACATTTTCACGATTTTTCAAAAATAGCAGATCTACACGCTCATAGCGCGGCACTCGGTGCCGCGCTATGAGCTTGTAGATCTGCTATTTTTGAACAGCCAAAAGTATAAAATCACGGTAATCTCTA
>NW_028155679.1:0-61635 GCF_963454915.1 Gymnoscopelus microlampas | reverse complement strand
GAGAGAGAGAGAGAGAGAGAGAGAAGAGAGAGAGAGACGAAGTGAGAGAGGAGGAGAGAGAGAAGAGAGAGAGCACCATGGAAACGGAATAGATTGAGATTGTAGATCGGCTATTTTCAGAATGAAGTATGTCATACGTTGAAAAATGTACTCTCAAATATGCATTTCAGGTTATCTTTACCATTTGCACATGTATTCATTGATACAGTCATGTTGTTTGCAATTCAACTTAAATGAAGTCTGCAAGTGAGGCTTGAACTGACGACCTTGTGATTGTGAGGCACTCATTTAAGGGAGACGCCATTGGACCAACAGACAAGGAACTGTGAAAAAGGAGATCACACAGATGATACAGTTTCAAGCAAATAGCTGAAAAATCCTGGGTTTAAGTGTTTTTCAAACTGCTCAAAATTGTGGACAATCTAAGGGCGGAGCTTACTGGTCAAAGCGATAGATGTGTTCCTCATGAGTCAAGGCACAAGTGTAAGCAAGTTTCACGACTTTCGGCCAAACGAGGCATGACTTTTGCCTGTTTAAAGTTTGCATTTTCAAAAAATTGCTATAGCGCCCCCCTTTGGCCAATTGGAGTGAGATTGGTTTCAGTGATATTTGGAATGACTCTCTACATTACTGCAACGTTTCAAAGAAATGTGAGTCTTGCATGTATGTATTAGGGGCAGATGAATAATTTTCATAAAACTGCAACAGTTAAAATCTATGGAATCCTGGGATTTTGGAGCAATCTGCACGAAACGTTTAACACTTGAACTTTGGACCTCTGCCGACAACTTCTAGGCGGCGGAATTTCCATAAGTGAAAAAATGCAGAAGTTAGGAGCCAATGGCTGTTTTTCATGTAATTCAAAATGGTGGGCGATCTAAAGGTCAGAGGTCAAAAGTCAGACCACAAAAGTTGTCGGGCATGAAGAGACGCATGTGTGTATCGAAGTTTCATGGTTGTAGGTCAAACAGGGCATGAGTTGTACCTGTTCAAAGTTGGCACTTTCAATTTGAGTGCTATAGCGCCACCCTTTGACGAATGAGTGTGAAAATTATTTCTTGGTAGTTTTCATGAGCATCTACCATATGGCCGAGTTTCGTAAAAAGCGCATGCACGGTTAAGCCAGAACTGGCAAAAACAAGTATTTTTCAAACTGCTCAAAATTGAGGAAAATCTAAGGGCGGAGCTTAATGGTCAAATCGATACGTGTGTTCCTCATGAGTCAAGGCACATGTGTAAGCAAGTTTCACGACTTTCGGCCAAACGAGCATGACTTATGCCTGTTTAAAGTCTGTATTTTCAAAAAATTGCTATAGCGCCCCCCTTTGGCCAATTGGAGTAAGATTGGTTTCAGTGATATTTGGAATGACCCTGTACATTTCTGCAAAGTTTCAAAGAAATGTGAGTCTGCATGTATGTTTTAGGCGCAGATGAATAATTTTCATAAAACTGCAATAGTTAAAATCTATGGAATCCTAGGATTTTGGAGCAATCTGCACGAAACGTTTAACACTTGAACTTTGGACCTCTGCCGACAACTTCTAGGCGGCGGAATTTTCATAAGTGAAAAAATGCATTAGTTAGGAGCCAATGACTGTTTTTCATATAATTCAAAATGGTGGGAGATCTAAAGGTCAGAGGTCAAAAGTCAGAGGGTGAAAGTTGTTCAGCATGAGGAGACGCATATGTGTATCCAAGTTTCATGGCTGTAGGTCAAACAGGGCATGAGTTGTACCTGTTCAAAGTTGGCATTTTCAATTGAGTGCTATAGCGCCACCTTTGGACGAAAGATTGTGAGAATTATTTTTTGATCGTTTTTCATGACCATCTACCATATGGCCGAGTTTCGTAAAAAGCGACAGCACGGTTCAGCCAGAACTGCGAAAAGTGGCAGAAGAAAAAGAAGTGACAGAATACTGCCAATAACAAAACAGGTCCAGAGCTGAGCTCTGGCCCTGTAATTATAGCATTAAAAAATTAAAAAAATTAAAAATCGGGCCAATCTGAACTGGGGGGCACAAAGTCTAATCTGGGGGGGCATTGCCCCCAATAGGGCCGACACTGTATTCTTAACCCCTTTTTTGGTAGGTTAAGCATCATGCTTCTCAGTTCGTATCACTGAACAACCCAACCTTCAGAGATGCACACATACATATTTATTTAAACTTATCAAGTTGGTCCATGCTCTTGATACACAGACCCCTTGAGTTTTTTCTGGTGCAACTGGTTTGATGAAAACCTTACAGTTAACAGTCCAGGTGGATTGAATCTTGTCCTGTTTCCTGAGTTGCCTCGCCTGCCAGCTGATGTCAGCATTTCTTTTAGTGAGGTGCTCATTAATATAAACATCAGACCCTTTCAATTTCTTTCCTTGTTTTAGAGGATCAACTTTATGTTTTCCGTTTACAAAACGAATGATAATGGCAGGCTTGCCTTCCCCTCTCTAACTGGCAGTGTATGGCAAGCTTCAACATTGCCACTATCAATAACAATGCGCTTTCTCTCAAAGAATGCAGTAACCTGCTCCTCATTGGTCTCCTCATGACCTGGACCTTCCTCGGTTGCTGAACCTTTCACAGCATCCAGATGGGTCTGATTGCAAGACCAGAGATTATGACATCATTGATTCTGGAGTACTGTTCCAGATCAGATACTCTGTTCTCCAATTGATCAATTTTCTTCTCTTGTTCCAGGTTCTTCAGTTTCAACTGCTTAATTTCCTTCAGCAGATCTGTTATAGTGGAATTCTGCTTTGTTAAAATTGCCATTTCGGCAGACATCATGTTGAATGACTCCTTTATCTCCTCCATATCTTTGTTGGGGTTGGGGCAGCTTAAATATAGATTCTACAAGGATACATACACACTGTAATGATATTTATGATGATCTGGATGTTGGGGCAGCTTAAATACAGATTCTACAAGGATACATACACATTGTAATGATATTTATGATAATCTGGATGTTGGGGCAGCTTAAATACAGATTCTGCACATTGTTATATTTCTGAGGTCTGACATTCCTCTTTCTGACTAAAAGATGTGTCCTCAGCACTTCTCTTCTGCCTGAATATTGACATAAATAGTTGTGTAATGTTACACCCTGTACAGGTGTCACCAATGATACTAATTAACAACAACCTGTATGTATTTTAGAGGCAAGGAACCATGGAACCATCTGGAAGATGAGCTTTCTACAACATCACTTCCTTCAACGTAATGAAGCTGTTCTGTTTTCTCCATCCATGGTCTCTCTGCTCACTAAAAGGCCCTGTTCAGACTGGCAGCCCAAATCACATTGTTGTCCAATCCAGATTGGAACTAGATGTATTTGATCAGGTCTGAACAGCATAAAACCACATGGAAACTGATTCTTGTTTGAAATGTGATTCAAATGTGATTTCTAAAGATGTGTCTCAGTCTGGATATTCTGTCACTGTAGCAGGATTTATACTTTGTCGTACAACGGTGTCCCTTGCCGAAAACAGATGATATACAAGTTCACAATGCGACGCGTTGTGAACTTGTAGATTGGCTATTTTTGAATACACAAATCTGATCTGATTCACTTGCAAATAACAGTGTGAACAGTCAGTCCTAAAGATCATATTTGAGAAACAAATCAACAAAGGCTTACTTTAAATCTTAACACACAGCCTGTTAAATACTTATTGATTTAACCACTTGAACCCCAGCGTCCATATTCTAGGGGGAAACATTAGCCAAAATAGCAGATCTACAAGTTAACAGTGCCTCAAGTTTGCGACACATTGTGAACTTGTAGATCTGCTATTTGTGGCGAAGAGATTTGGAGTAGACGCTAACTCTATCCAGTTCTCTAACACTACAGGTGTTTAAGTGGTTAAAATCAACAAACCTTGTATTGGCCCATCATCACCTTTGAGTGTAATTGATCATAGTATGTTGTATAGCCTACATGTAGGTAGTGATGATCATAGTATGTTGTATAGCCTACATGTAGGTAGTGATCATAGTATGTTGTATAGCCTACATGTAGGTAGTGATCATAGTATGTTGTATAGCCTACATGTAGGTAGTGATCATAGTATGTTGTATAGCCTACATGTAGGTAGTGATCATAGTATGTTGTATAGCCTACATGTAGGTAGTGATCATAGTATGTTGTATAGCCTACATATAGGTAGTGATCATAGTATGTTGTATAGCCTACATGTAGGTAGTGATCATAGTATGTTGTATAGCCTACATGTAGGTAGTGATCATAGTATGGTGTATAGCCTACATCAGGGGTGTCAAACTCATTTTGGTGTCCGGGCAAGATTGGTCAAATGGTGACTTGAGGTGGGCAGGAACGCACATGCGCGCTCACACGCATTCAGTTATACAGCATTGTTTTTCAATCTGTTGTCTTGTCTCAGAAAACAAACAATGCAATTTGTAACAATAATAAGGGTAATAATAATAATAATTATTATTATTATTATAATTATTATAAACCATTTTAAGTAGAATAATTAAATTTGAAGTTAAACAATACCTGGTAATGTGTGTGGGTGGTTAAATAATTACATTTATAGAACAGTGGTGTAAAGTAACTAATTACATTTACTCAAGTACTGTACCTAAGTACAGATTTGATGTAGTTTTACTTTACTAGAGTATTTCCAATTTCCAGAACTTTCTACTCCACTACATCTCAGTCACTGCTATCTACAGTATATCACTTTAAAAAATGTTTTATGAAGATTAGCTACTTTAATTATTTACATTTACAAAAATAGCAGATCTACAAGCTCATAGTGCCGCACTATGAGCTTGTATATCTGCTATTTTTGAATAGCCAAATAGATCTTAAAATGACACAGATGCTTTCCCAGATTGAATTTAAATACGCTCCGAGTTAAATTAATACTGAGGATTTCACTGGGCAAGCTCCTGAGAAATAAAAGAAGCAGCTTTGATACATTTAAACTACCTATTACCATTATTATATTTTCAAAAATATCAAATTTAAATGGTGTAGCCAGCATGAAAATTAATCTAAATCACTTGCTGCTCCCAGACACCTGACATCTCTTTGCTTGAACAAACTCAGTTTTCATAGCACTGAGAGAGAGAGAGAGAGAGAGAGAGAGAGAGAGAGAGAGAGAGAGAGAGAGACCGTGCTGACTCCTGTGTGAGGATCAAAGAGTAGCCTATCGCCATTACTACTCGACTAGTAGTTGAATAGACTCTTAACGAGCCAATCAGCCACAACATTCCACAGCTGGGGAGACAATGGCAGGGCCATCAGAGGTACTCAGCCAAGTAGCAGCTAGTGGGGGAGAACTGCTTGGCCGCACGGCAAGTGAGTGCAAAATGCGACTCTGTCTGTTAGATGTAGTATCAATTTACTATTTTTAAAAGTATTTCCTGGGCCGCCAGGGACCTTTCCGTGGGCCGCAAAACGCCCGCGGGCCGCGAGTTTGACACCGCTGGCCTACATGTAGGTAGCAACGTGGTGTTGTTTCTGAAAAGCTGAAGAGCTTATAGAATGTGTTATGAATGCAGAATGTTATTTAATTATCATAACTGAACATGTGAATTACAACAGAGGTGTTGGTGCTTCATAACAGTGCCAGACCAGTGAATGGCTGAGCTGACAGCGGCTGTGCTCAGTCTATAATGTTTTATAAATATACTTATAATACTGCTTAACACTGTATAATTACAAAAAAAACATAAATACTAATGATTAATAACAATACTCATAACATATTATAAAGCCATTTATAATTTATAAGGTCAAGTATCACACAGCTTCATAATGACAGGTCACTTACAGACTCTTTTATTTTGGCCAGGATTCTCATAGTTGTAATACATTATAATAATTATACAATGCATTATCACTGCTCATTAAACATAAATAATCGAGGCAAAAAATTAAAATAATGGTGATATTGATTTGAAGTCATAAGGCCCAGCCCTACATCATACGTTTGTCTGATATTATTTATAAACTCAGATTGATACTTTGAAAAAAACATTTTGTTTAACTAACAGCTTCTCTGCGTATGAGTATATGTGCATTTAGACCAAAGCGTTTGTCACAAACTGCAACTAAAGATTTTTCCTCCCTGTATGAGTCCTCATGTGTGTTTTTAGATTACTGTTGTGACAAAAGCCTTTGTTACAATGTGCACAAGTAAATGGCTTTTCCCCTGTATGAGTCCTCATATGTGTTTTTAGATCACTGGTTTGACGAAAGCCTTCGTTACAAACTGAACAAGTAAATGGCTTTTCCCCTGTATGAGTCCTCATGTGTGACTTTAGAGTAATCAATTGACTAAATCCTTTGCTACAAACATTACAAGTAAATGGCTTTTCCCCTGTATGAGTCCTCATGTGTATTTTTAGATGACCCTTATGAATACAGCCTTTGTCACAAACTATACAAGTAAATGGCTTTTCCCCTGTATGAGTAATCATGTGCGTCTTTAGATTTCCCTTAAGATTAAACATTTTGCTACACACTGTACAACTAAATATTTTTCTCCCTGTGTGACTCTGCATGGAGTGAGTTTCTTTCGATGATTTCAGGTCCTGGGACATCTTGTTGCTCAAAGACAATCTCTGTCCTTCCACACTTTGTGTCTTGTGTGACTTCAGTGTGTTTAAAGGTGACTGATCTACACTGGGCTCCCACTCATCACTGTCTTCAGTGATGTCAGATTCAGAACAGTGTGAAGAGAGGAGCTGGTCATCACTAGTTGGATGTGATGTTCCACAGTCCTCTACATCAGCTTGTGTTTTCATGTGTTCAGTTGAGGTGCTAGCTACAGGCTCTGTGTCTCCGTTGTCACCATCATCACCTTCACTTTTCACTGCTAGTAATGTCAGCATTGGCCTATCAACCTCTTCTGGTCTTTGAAGAAGCTCCTCCTGCTCCTCTTTAATGTGTGGAGGCTCTTGTTCCTCCTGGACCAGACTGGAGCTCCTCTCCTCTTCAGGGGAAACTTCCTCTTTACACACAGGGAGGTGCAGGACGTCTAGGAAAAAGATACAATGAGAGACCGGTAAAGGTGTGAACATTATTTTCATGCAGGGGTTTCCTCTGTTTAATGATAAGCTAGTGCACACACATCCACATCAGTGCCCAGGTTGCAGTTCTCAACAAAGGAGAATAAAGTATACACATCTGTAAAAAAAGCTCCGCTGTTTTTATTGCATTCTCAATTTCCTGATGCGCCCATCCTCATCGACGGTGCTGCAGTGGAAAGGGTCAGCGAGTTCAAGTTCCTCGGAGTACACATCGAGGAGGACCTTAAATGGGAGACGCACACCACACACGTGAAGAAAAAGGCTCAGCAGAGACTTTGCTGGCTCCGCCGCCTGAATAAGCTTGGAGTAGGACAGCGCATCCTCAAGCTGTACTACAACAGTTCGGTTGAAGGCGTCCTAGTCTCGCGTAGCCAGACCCCACAGAAAATGAAAAACAGCGACCTCTGTTTCTGATATTGTCTGTGGGGTCTGGCCGGAGGATAATGGAAGACCAGTGCGCAGGGAAACACCGGTTTCATATCTGCCTTCAGCGCATCACTTCCGGTTGGTGCGACTACGTTTTCATTCCCACTAACAATATTTCTACACGGAACACTAACACCACTTCTCCCAGAGAACATGGATGGTTTTGGTTGTAAGCCCACTTGTTTCTATGATGAAAGAGTAATTTAAAATGTGAATATCTTTCCGTGGTTTTGTCCGCTCCGAGGACGCTATTGTTAAATTAGTTTCGGCTAGTTTCGAGGGGGGAAGGGTGGATGGACACGTGAATCCCGCCCACTACATTTGATTGGGTAAAGCGCGGCCTCCTTCCTGATCTGAAGGCACGCCCACTTGTAGCCAATGCGCACACGTTATGACGAACCGCTCCGACAGATTCCACCGCAGGTCAGAATCTGTTCTTGAGAGATTAAAGGCGTCCTAACAGGCTGCATCACGCTTTAGTCAAAATGCTAATCTTAAGAAACACATGTTGATACACACAGAGGAAAGGCTTTAGCGGTACACTTTGTGGCAAAAGCTTTAGTCAAAATGCTAAAGATTACTTTTTGTTGCTCTCCCTCATGGAGCTACTTGCGGATTATACCAGGGTCAGTCCACCCTTAGGTGAACACGCACTGACCCTCTGCACCTTAATCCCCAAACTGTGGAATGAGCTTCCACCCCATGTTAGAGCGTCTCAAACTCTGCCTGTGTTTAAATCACATTTGAAAACTCACTTGTACTCCTTGGCGTTCGAAAATTCTGACAGAGTTGCTGTTTCCACTAGGCATTGTCTATTGTTTTGCTCTTGTATATTTTAGTATTCTTTTGTTACAGAGTGTACAGCACTTTGGTTAAACACTGTTGTAAAGGGCTTGACACTTACTGAGATCTATGTGGTCTTCAGGTTCCTGTTTAAGGTGGTCTTCAGGTTCCTGTTTAATAGAAACAGTCCTGGCTGGAGAACTCATCTTCACCTGCAGACTGGACTCCACACACTGGTCTGGAACGAAGGAATAGACTTTAACAATAAGGACTTTGATGTGACATGAATAAGGACTTTATATGATGTAACATGACTAATGACTTAAATAATAAGGACTTTGATGTGACTTGAATAAGGACTTTAACAATAAGAATTTGATGTGAAATGAATAAGGACTTTAAAAGGTAGGGTAAGTGATTTTCTTTGGTTAAAATAAGTGTTAAATAGCTCTATGATTAGGAATGTCAGCTGGACTTAACTGAGAGAAGCAGCTGCTGTATACTTCTCCATTCAAGTGTTTTAACAATCGGATTGTGCTCTTTGTGTATTTCTTCTAAAGATTCGGTAATATTTATTCGGTTTGAAAATAATTTCGGCCGAAAACCGAATATGCATTTTGTTGCCTTATTCGGCCAAATATATTCGGTGTATCCCTAGTTTAAACCACAGTAAATAAAACAATACATAACTATCCTGTACAACTTTATTACAGGTTTAACCACAGTAAATAAAACACCACATACCTATCCTGTACAACTTTATTACAGGTTTAAACCACAGTAAATAAAACACCACATACCTATCCTGTACAACTTTACTACAGGTTGCATCCTTGCATCAAACAGTCCACGTCCCTCTTCCGTCTCTCGCTGTTCCTCTGACAACATTGAATATCTTTTGGAGGCCATCTCTCTAGATACTGTAGGCCTCTCCCTGTGGCCTGTGGAAATCACCAGTAGAAACAACTTAGCAACCTTACATACAGAAAACATAATTCCTGACTTATTAGATTTTTACATACAGTACAGTAAATATCTTGTTGTCTGCTTGATATTCTGCCTCAAGTGTGTGTGTGTGTGTGTGTGTGTGTGTGTGTGTGTGTGTGTGTGTGTGTGTGTGTGTGTGTGTGTGTGTGTGTGTGTGTGTGCAGATGTGTTTGCGTTGGGAGCATACAATGTGCGTTCCACTCACAACTAATCAAACAGGTAAATTCAAGCTTTCTCACCAGGAGAGAGTCTTAAACGAGTGAGTGACTAGTGACTAACCCTAACTAGTGCATCCAGAAACTAAATCATGGAAAAGAAGCAGAGGTTAAAATGTTATTTAGATAGATTCATATGTTGACCTGGAATCCTATAGGTTGTATAGTTTCAACGTACAGATGATTTATTTTGTGATATTATACTGTTTAGACTGATGTTAGGTTCTTGGTTTACCTATGACCCTAGATTACCGAGGCACTACACCGTCTCTATACATTTGATGAATGTGTTTACCGTGATTACTTTAAGTTGCTCTGGATGAAGAGTGTCTGCTAAATGCCTAAATAGAAAATTGCAAAGAGCTCGAAACCTACTGAGATCCATGTGGTCTTCAGGTTCCTGTTTAAGGTGGTCTTCAGGTTCCTGTTTAAGGTGGTCTTCAGGTTCCTGTTTAAGGTGGTCTTCAGGTTCCTGTTTAAGGTGGTCTTCAGGTTCCTGTTTAAAGTGGTCTTCAGGTTCCTGTTTAAGGTGGTCTGCAGGTTCCTGTTTAAGGTGGTCTTCAGGTTCCTGTTTAAGGTGGTCTTCAGGTTCCTGTTTAATAGAAACAGTCCTGGCTGGAGAACTCATCTTCACCTGCAGACTGGAATCCACACGCTAGTCTGGAATGAATAATAACTTAAATAATAAGGACTTTATATGATGTGACATGAATAATGACTTAAATAATAAGGACTTTGATGTGACATGAATAAGGACTTTATACGATGTGACATGAACTTTGATGTGATATGAATAAGGACTTTATATGATGTGACATGAATAATGACTTTATATGATGTGACATGAAAAATAACTTAAAAAATAAGGGCTTTGAAATGACATGAATAAGGACTTTAAAGGTAGGGTAAGTGATTTTCTTTGGTTAAAATAAGTGTTAAATAGCTCAATATACTGATAGTACACATTTCTATAGAGTGTTTGTTCAGTAACAGGAGTCTCCATGTCTCTCCAGCTCTTTATTAAACAGCAGGTGCATATTCAGGTTGGGATACCAATGACTATCCAATCATGATAGAGAAGTCAGTCACATGAAATTGCAAGTGATGACACACATAAATGAGCAGACAAAATCGGAACTGGAACAAACTATGAAAATGAAGCTGATAAATGGGTACTATCTCCTGATAGGATGGAAATGTGTTTTGTGTTTATTAAAGTCGCTTTGGATAAAAGCGTCTGCTAAATGACTGTAATGTAATGTAACTAAAGAGCTGGAGAGACATAGAGACCCCTGTTACTGATCAAACACTCTATAGCAATGCCCCATTAAGAACCTCTCACTCCGCTATACAGCTCCGAGATGAGGTCCTATGCCGAGGTCTCCCACAATCTGTTGAACGGGCGCAAAGTAGTGATGCGCGGGTTGACCCGTAACCCGCGGGTCAACCCGCGGCGCGGATGGGTCAAGTCAGAATTTCAGAGGAAATTATGCTGGCTGCGGGTGAGCGGGTCAGCCGCTCTCACACGCAAAAAGAAAAGAAATCACATGCTCTTGTTTTGTCTTTATTCCTAATAAGAATAAGAATAATAACAATAAAACAGTTTGAATATACTTGGGGATTATTTTCTAACCGTGATTTTACAGAATAACAAAAAAAAATCGCGGGTCGCAGGGCGGGTTGAGCCATAGATTTATATATGGGTTCACGGGGCGGGTTGAGGCGGGTTGGGTTCCGTCGCGGGGCGGGTCATGAAAAAAACCCGACCCGCGCATCACTACCGCAAAGGGTCCGCTGTTTACCCTTTTTGCCACATCTTATCCATAAACTAATGGTAGATTCCAAAGCGTAGAGATGTTTAAGGTTTGGTTGGGCACAAAAATGTTATGTCGGGGACGAAACAACCTGTTTAAATCTCTCATTTAGTCAGCCTGTGGCCATGTTTCCCATTGTAGCCGAACCGGGAGCAGTACTGGCACCGGACGTAGGGGGGGTTTCCGGGTTGAATGGGAAACATGGCCACGGCCTAAAATATTTTGAGCCCAACCAAACCTCAAACATCTGTACTCTTTGGAATCTACCGTTAGTTTTTGGATACGATGTGGTGAAAAGGGTAAACAGCAGACGCTTTGCGGCCGTTCAACCGATCCTGGGAGACCTCGGCATAGGACCTCATCTCGGAGCTGTATAGCGGAGTGAGATAGCCTGATTATCAGCCTGACGCTGAGTGGAGCTTGGCTGCAGTGTCCGGGATTACCAGGGGGAGGGGATTAAAATGTCCCTAAACCAATCAAAAGAGATCCACGGATCCGCCTACATCTGACGCCATCGCACAGCTTGTTTTAGCAGAGATTCGCTGATTGGCTTGTCGTTAGACCACCCCCACCTCCGACTCTGATTTGACAGGTTTTTCTTCGACCGTGAAAAGCCATAGGCTCACATTATGACACCAGACCAAGCGGAGCAGTCCACTCAGAGGGTGGGCGGGGTCTATGGTCTGGAACCAGGCTAGGAGTGAGGCCAACTGCCTTATCCCATGTTGTTGAAGCGCAAGGGGGCGGGTGGGGAGAGAGTCAGCGCACTGAAGTCAAGGCACAGACTACTGTGTTGTTGACGGACAACGGATGCACGCTTATGAGAAACAACACAAATAAAACCTGGCAAAACAGTTGCGTGCATTAGAGCAAGATGAGGATAAGGGAAACATTCAGTTTAAATGTCCAGTTTGCTCATTCTAATAATGTGCTTAAACTTTCAGGAGAGCCTAAGTACAAATATCCTTTTCATAAATGATATTTGTACTTAGGCTGTCCTGAGAGTTTATAATATTTAGAGAAATTTAAATTTTCAAATACAAAAGTAGTAGTAGTAGACAAGAATTAGCAAACTGGACATTTAAACTGAATGTTTCCCTTCTATAGCAATGATAACTATCAGCATATAGAGCTTTAACCTTTTAACAAAAAACTTTTAGTTTTAACCAGAACACATCACGTACCTTAACTTTATTAATAAGGACTTTGATGTGATGAAGGTTGAATATGAAACAGAAGGAACAGAGGTTGTGAAGAAGTGAGACTGGACAATGAAACCAGATGTCTTTAGTTTTTACCAGTACATCACTTCATAGCCATGGTTCACATGACGCTTGTGTTTCAGGGCTAATCACTTCATTAATGCTGGACAATATGGACTGCATTTGATATCAATATCTTTATGGTAATATTTATTGTCTCTTCTTAGCTTAACAGTTAAAACACACACACACACACACACACACACACACACACACACACACACACACACACACACACACACACACACACACACACACACACACACACACACACACACACACGCAGCTCGTGTTGAATAGAATGTGTTTACCAACCTGCAGTGTAAGGATGGATGTCCATATCAAAGTCAACGTCCAGCAGTTTGTTTTGTGTCTCCAGCAGAGTTTCTAGTGTCTCTATCTCTCTCTGGAAGAGGTTGCACATGAACTCTGCAGCCGCACTGAGGCGCTCCAACACAAACACTCTGACATTAAGCTTCACACTACAAACATCAACACCACGCTGTTTTTCCAAAACACACAATATCTCCTCTCCCACCACTGACGTCATGTGTTCATTTATCTTCAGCCGTACAGACTCCATTTGACTCATTTTACCTCCTTTATCTTTATGAGACATTTTCACCAAGCTCTCTATAAGTCTATTCCTACGTTGAGGATCCCAAACAAATGAAACAATAACGATAGCCGGGCTCCTGAAAATAAACAACACGCATTTACTTCCGGGTGAACGTGTTACAAGCATGAGCAGCAAAGGATCCAGGCACTGTTGCCTTTCGCCACCTGGTGGAGGAGGTGTGTAACTGAGTAAAGGACGGATGGATGGATGGAGGGACTGCCTTCCACTTTCTTTTGAAAAACATGAATGTGATACAAAAATGAAATTAGTATATAATCTACATTGAACGCAAAGTGTGGTTATTATATTATTAATTAAAATGTTGATATTATCAAAAAATAGTACCAAACATATGTACGTGTCTACATATTTTGACAGCTTCAGTTGCTAGTTATTATTGTGGAAATGTAACATTTCCTCTGTGAGAGAATATCCTCTGTGAGGGAAATATTACAATGAGAAAATGAGAGTAAAGAATAGAAAAGGAAAAGGAAAAGTGATGGAAGAAAATGGAAGAAGAAAAGGTGGACAGGGTCCTGTTGCCTTGGAATGCAACAGGAGCCTGACATCGATCTGGATGTTGGGGTTGGGGCAGCTTAAATACAGATTCTACAAGGATACACACATTGTTATGATATTTATGATGATCTGGATTTTGGGGCAGCTTAAATACAGATTCTACACACTGTTATACTTCTGTCTGACTAAAAGATGTGTCCTCAGCACTTCTCTTCTGCCTAAATATTGACATAAATAGTTGTGTAATGTTACACCCTGTACAGGTGTGACCAATGATACTAATTAAATAAACATGCACAATAACAGCACCCACTCTGTTTTGACTTTGACTTGAATGAAACACAGCCTTAATTTGTTTAATTGAAAAGGTCTATTCCAGTCTAAGATTAAACTATTATTACATTATTATATCCAGTAATCTATCTTGAGGAAAAGAGCTTTCTACAACATCACTTCCTTCAATGTAATGAAGCTGTTCTGTTTTTTCCATCCTTGGTTTCTCTGCTCACTAAAAGGCCCTGTTCAGACTGGCAGCCCAAGTCACATTGTTGTCCTATCCAGATTGGAACTATATTTATTCGATCAGGTCTGAACAACATAAAACCACATGGAAACTGATTCTTGTTTGAAATGTGATTCAAATATGATTTCTAAAGATGTGTCTCAGTCTGGACATTCTGACACTGAAGCAGGATTTATACTTTGTCGTACAACGGTGTCCCTTGATGAAAATAGACGATATACAAGTTCACAATGCGACATGTTGTTAACTTGTAGATCGGCTATTTTGAATACACAAATCTGATCTGATTCACAACAAAGGCCTTACTTTATTGTCAGGCCTGCTTCCATTCTCCCTGAGCTGCCACAACAAATAGCATCTTTAACCCTTAACACACAGCCTGTTAAACACTTACTGATTTCACCACTTGAACCGCAGCGTCCATATTCTAAGGGGAAACATTAGCCAAAATAGTAGATCTTCAAGCTCACAATGTGTCACGTTCACAACACATTGTGAACTTGTAGATCTGCTATTTGTGGCAAAGAGATATGGAGTGGACGCTAACTCTATCCAGTTCTCTAACACTACAGGTGTTTAAGTGGTTAAAATCAACAAACCTTGTATTGGCCCATCATCACCTTTGAGTGTAATTGATCATAGTATGTTGTATAGCCTACATGTAGGTAGTGGTCATAGTGGCCCTCATTTATCAACGTGGTGCAGCCCAAATAATGAGCGTACGGCGTAATCACCGCAATTTTCGGCATTTATCAATATATCCTGACGTGGGCTTTATCCTACGGTACGCTGAGATCTCACGTCTGGTCGAGACCAGTTGTTGACGTTGGCTGCACCCGTTTATTCCATCCTAGAGCTGCGGAGCACCATTGTCTGACTGTCTGACAAGCATCTGGACACATAATCCACTCCTAAATGTGTATATCTACACTAATAAATAATTGCTGTGAAAATATATAATTTTATAAAGTAATTTAAACAAACTGCTTTAACAGTCATTCAGATAAGATTGTAGATCTGTCTGTATTGAAAATAGCAGATCTACAAGCTCACAAGCCAGCGTTGCATCGCGACGCGTTGTGAGCTTGTAGATCTGCTATTTTCAAAAATATACGAGCGCTTTTGCGCCGGGACTTTTCATGGATAGTGAGGTCTACAAACTTACAGTAGCTTGTCCTATGTTATGGAGTTATGTCATAGAGAGTTATGTAGGCTACACAACCTGGCTGGGTTAAGGATATAAACCCGACGCTCAAGGCTGGGTTAAGGATATAAACCCGAGGGGGGGGGGGGGGGGGCGACTGTTTCTTATTGGCTTTTTATGTCTTTGGTCGTATTCTGGTTCGTCTTCATGTCGTAAAATCGGGGCGTTGGTGAGAATATTTAAGGGCGTGTTATTTAAATGACGCTCGTTTCAGCCGTGACATTTATCAACGCTGGGAACAAGTGTAAGCTCGGATCAGCTGTGTAGGATGCGTTGATAAATGTGACTTCGACGTTGGTGTACGGCCGAATATATGGAAAAATATACGCCGGTTTATACGCTGCGTTGATAAATGAGGGCCAGTATGTTGTATAGCCTACATGTAGGTAATGATCATAGTATGTTGTATAGCCTACATGTAGGTAGTGATCATAGTATGTTGTATAGCCTACATGTAGGTAGTGATCATAGTATGTTGTATAGCCTACATGTAGGTAGTGATCATAGTATGTTGTATAGCCTACATGTAGGTAGTGATCATAGTATGTTGTATAGCCTACATGTAGGTAGTGATCATAGTATGTTGTATAGCCTACATGTAGGTAGTGATCATAGTATGTTGTATAGCCTACATGTAGGTAGTGATCATAGTATGTTGTATAGCCTACATGTAGGTAGTGATCATAGTATGTTGTATAGCCTACATGTAGGTAGCAACGTGGTGTTGTTTCTGAAAAGCTGAAGAGCTTATAGAATGTGTTATGAATGCAGAATGTTATTTAATTATCATAACTGAACATGTGAATTACAACAGAGGTGTTGGTGCTTCATAACAGTGCCAGACCAGTGAATGGCTGAGCTGACAGCGGCTGTGCTCAGTCTATAATGTTTTATAAATATACTTATAATACTGCTTAACACTGTATAATTACAAAAAAAACATAAATACTAATGATTAATAACAATACTCATAACATATTATAAAGCCATTTATAATTTATAAGGTCAAGTATCACACAGCTTCATAATGACAGGTCACTTACAGACTCTTTTATTTTGGCCAGGATTCTCATAGTTGTAATACATTATAATAATTATACAATGCATTATCACTGCTCATTAAACATAAATAATCGAGGCAAAAAATAAAAATAATGGTGATATTGATTTGAAGTCATAAGGCCCAGCCCTACATCATACGTTTGTCTGATATTATTTATAAACTCAGATTGATCCTTTGAAAAAAACATTTTGTTTAACTAACAGCTTCTCTGCGTATGAATGTATGTGCATTTAGACCAAAGCGTTTGTCACAAACTGCAACTAAAGATTTTTCCTCCCTGTACGAGTCCTCATGTGTGTTTTTAGATTACTGTTGTGACAAAAGCCTTTGTTACAATGTGCACAAGTAAATGGCTTTTCCCCTGTATGAGTCCTCATATGTGTTTTTAGATCACTGGTTTGACGAAAGCCTTCGTTACAAACTGTACAAGTGAATGGTTGTTCCCCTGCATGAGTCCTCATGTGGCTTTTTAGATGACTCAATTGTATAAATCCTTTGCTACAAACATTACAAGTAAAGGGCTTTTCTCCTGTATGGGTCCTCATGTGTATTTTTAGATGACCCTTATGAATACAGCCTTGGCCACAAACTGAACAAGTGAATAGCTTTTCCCCTGTATGAGTGCTCATGTGTCTTTTTAGAACACTGTTGTGACGAAAGTCTTTGTTACAAACTGTACAAGTGAATGGTTTTTCCCCTGTATGAGTCCTCATGTGTATTTTTAGACCACTGTTGTGAGGAAAGCCTTTGCTACAAACTGAACAACTAAATGGCTTTTCTCCTGTATGAGTCCTCATGTGCGTTTTTAGAATACCGTTGAGACGAAAGCCTGTGTTACAAATTGTACAAGTGAATGGCTTTTCCCCTGTATGAGTCCCTATGTGTATTTTTAGATGTTCCTTACTATTAAACATTTTGCAACACACTGTACAACTAAATCTTTTCTTCCCTGTGTGACTCTGCATGGAGTGAGTTTCTTTCGATGATTTCAGGTCCTGGGACATCTTGTTGCTCAAAGACGATCTCTGTCCTTCCACATGTTGTGTCTTGTGTGACTTCAGTGTGTTTAAAGGTGACTGATCTACACTGGGCTCCCACTCATCACTGTCTTCAGTGATGTCAGATTCAGAACAGTGTGAAGAGAGGAGCTGGTCATCACTAGTTGGATGTGATGTTCCACAGTCCTCTACATCAGCTTGTGTTATCATGTGTTCAGTTGAGGTGCTGGCTACAGGCTCTGTGTCTCTGTCTTCACCATCATCACCTTCACTTTTCACTGCTAGTAATGTCAGCATTGGCCTATCAACCTCTTCTGGTCTTTGAAGTAGCTCCTCCTGCTCCTCTTTAACGTGTGGAGGCTCTGGTTCCTCCTGGACCAGACTGGGGCTCCTCTCCTCATCAGGGGAAACCTCCTCTTTACACACAGGGAGGTGCAGGACGTCTGGGGAAAAGATACAATGAACACATCTTTTATTTTTCTTTGTGTTACCTCTGTTTCATAGGTGTGATAGCTGGAGTAACTTCCGCTGTAAGTAAATGCTCCTAAACCATAGATGTATCCTCATTTATCTAAGATTATTGTGTATATATATCGGCTGCAACCATTCCATTCCACCAATAAACTTTGTGGTGGAAATTGAACAGTTTTGTACTGTAATCAAATGTCTTAATCTTTGTGTACACTGCAGCTGTTTATATGTTACGGCCAGTGGCCCTAATTATTGTTATTATTGTATTTGATAGGCTATGTTATTATTTGTATTATTGTATAACGCTGTTGCTTTTGTACTTAATTCAGTTGGAGTGTTTGTCCATTCGATGAATGGGAGAGGAGAGTGGGGCGTAGGCTTGATTGCCTGATTTAAGTAATTAATTCATGATTCAACACGGAGGCGTTGACCGGTGACTGATCCACACATGGGGATTGCAACAAGTAAAAAGACCACACCGATGTTTTCTGCAGGGCCAGCAGCAGGGGAAGCTGGTCAGAGCACCACGGCTGCAGGTCCATCGCAGCAACAGGTGGTGGTGTCGGGTTACAGCAGCCTGCCGACTCAGTGCGTGTCTGTCTCAGAGAGCGAGGCTCCTACCAAGCCCCAGGCCCAGGGGCCCGTGGTGGTACTTGATGAGGAGATTGTATTTGTAGTGGAGGAGGATCAGATGATACTTGTTGAGGAAGGCTTGCCACCATGACGTGAAGGAGGAGATGGTGATGTGGTAAGCATGGAGGGGTCTGTTGTATGGCCCTCCAGCAACATTAAGCATGGTGTAAATAATAATAAATAAATAAATAGCGACGATGCGACACATGGTGATCGCATCGCGACGGTCAAAAAAGTTAATGGTTTCTGTCAACAAAATTGTTCGGAAATGGTTGCTTAGCTCTATTTATGAATCAATAAATAGATAGAACACTAGAAACTCTGTTCTCTGCATGGTGTGGTGTGTGTTGTTGCAACTATGTAGTTATCTAATGTATTGGAAAACAATCATCATATTCATATACTATCCCGATTCATTGATTAGCTGCTTTCAAGCCCCATTATATACTTTAATCATACAATGTCTCAGAACTCACATGTGTTGTGAACTTGTAGATCTGCTACTTTCATTGACATCCTCAGAATCAGGATACCTGGGTTTAGGTGCCATCATGCACCTTTCTTGGTGCCCACAGCCCAGATGGGCTTAAAATAAATACTGTATGTACAGTACTAGGCTACACATATTGTTTCAATCACTGTGTATTGTTTATTGGCCTTTCAGTTTCAGCATGATCCCAGGTTATAAAACACTGAATTATTTTGCTGTTACAATAAAACAGCACAAGCATTTTCCTCTTATGTGATATATAACCCTGGTATCTATTCAATCTATACAGTATACTGCAGTATGCTGCATATTAAGCAATCAAATACTTTCTAAAATAAAACCCAAGTGTTTGTCCACATCTCAGACATTATGCTCTTGTTTTCCATTCATTAGCTAACTAACTAACTAACTAACTCGATATATTTTTGGTTAATTGTCCAGTCCTAGTAGGCAGAGATCTCTGATCACATGTGAGACCAGCCACCACCTGTCTGTCTGACCGAATGTACAGAGCGCCACCAGGTGGCTGAACTTGGCTCAGCAACATAAGAAGATATGAGCACAACTCAAGTGTCAACAAGTAGTTTCTTTAAATGCACGTTTCAGAGGTTCATACAGACATTCATTAAAATGTCCTTAAATTAGATACCTGTTATTTAAGGAGGCACAGGCATACGTTTGCATCCAATAACCATCTTGAAACTTTACTTTGTTTGAACCTACACACATCTGACCTAGCAGTCTATATGGGCTGAATGTAGGGCTTTTAGCCTTATTAGTTTAGCACTTATAAGGCTTGTTTTTAGCGGTGCCAACCGCTCTATACGTGGCTTTGTCCGTATGTCCGTCCGTCCGTCCGTATGAGCCTGACGGCAAAGAAGAAACACATACAAACACACGCACACACGCACACACACACACACACACACACACACACACACACACACACACACACACACACACACACACACACACACACACACACACACACGGCCTTGGACATTGCCTATGCCATCTCTCCTCTCTTTGGCCACACGTGCCACTGCTTATCAAAGAGGGGTCCAGGGACCCCCAATGATGTTATGTCCGTCCGCCCATTTATAGCACGGGATTTCAAACAGCTATAACTCCAGTTCGCAGCATGCCACCAAGTCCACATTTGGTATGTGCACTTAGACCACCAATAGGCACGAGCATTTATTGATGAAGTTATCAAAGAGGGGTCCAGGGACCCCCAGCGCCCGTATGAGCGGATGTTCGTTTAAGCCCGGGATGAGCACGGGATTTTAAACAGCTATAACTCCAGTTTGCAGCATGCCACCAAGTCCACATTTGGTATGTGGACTTAGACCACCAATAGGCACGAGCATGCATTGATGAAGTTATCAAAGAGGGGTCCAGGGACCCCCAGCGCCCGTATGAGCGGATGTCCGTTTAAGCCCGGCATGAGCACGGGATTTTAAACAGCTATAACTCCAGTTTGCAGCATGCCACCAAGTCCACATTTGGTATGTGGACTTAGACCACCAATAGACACGAGCATGCATTGATGAAGTTATGAAAGAGGGGTCCAGGGACCCCCAGCGCCCGTATGAGCACGGGATGAGCACGGGATTTTAAAGAGCTATAACTCCACTTTGCAGCATGCCAGCAAGTCCACATTTGGTATGTGGCCTTAGACCACCAATAGGGACCAGCATGAATTGCTCAAGCCCCGCCCCCTCTGTCTTCCCATTGGCTGGCCTTCAAACAGCCATAACTCAAGTTCGCAGCATGCTATGGAGTACAAATTTTGTACATGGACTAAAGCCAGCAATAGGGACTAACTGTCATTACTTAAGCCCCGCCCCCTCTGTCTGCCCATTGGCTGGGCTTTAAACAGCCATCATTCCAGTTTGCAGCATGCTACCAAGTACAAATTTGGTAAGTGGACTCAGACCACCAATAGGGACGAACTGAAATGAGTTAAGGCCCGCCCCAAAGGCACCGCTTCCTTCACACAGGGTGTGATTTTTTTTATATACCTGAGAGAGTGTTGCACCTGGTCTTCCTATGTAGTAATGTCCATGTTGACACATCAGCCTCTTCCTGTTCCTGTTTAATCTGTGGAGGTTGTGGTTCCTCCTGGACCAGACTGGGGCTCCTCTTCTCCTCATGTTTAGATGAAACCTCTTTACACACAGACAGAAGGAGGACAGAAGAGGTAAAATCAGCACCACAACTCAAAGTAGGTTACCTGGGTTCCATTTTAGAGGCAATATTTCCAGTGATAAAATGGCAACTAAAGTAATCAAAAAAGTCAACCAAAGAACAAGACTTTTGTACAGGATCTCCTCACTGGTCAGTAAGAGTATATTAAGGACTCTAACAGGAGCACTCATCCAAAGTCACTTCGACTATGCATGCACCTCATAGTACCAAAGCACCAAAAAGGCCTTAAAAACAAGTCTCCAGACATCCCAAAACAAACTGGTAAGGCTACTTTGTGGCCTCACATCCACAACTCATTTAACCCCTGCTCATTGTTCTAGGGTGGGATGGCTCAGGGTAGAGGGCAGAATACAGTAACTTGCAAGGGGCCTGGTCTACAAGATACACTACACCACAAAGACACCAATGTACCTGTCAAACTACTTCACAAATGTCAATGACGTCCACAATCACAACACCAGAGGGAGCTCCACTAATCACGTTGAACCCAGATTTGGCTCAAACAAGGGGTTACATTTTTCTCCTACTATGCCACAAAAATGTGGAACGCCCTAACAACAGTCGTAAAGGTGTGGCACACCTCTTTGCTGGACTAAGAGATCAGATTTGCATCCTTGAATTACGACACATTGTTTTCTATTGTGAAGATAGGCATTGAACCATAATAAAGCATTCCTTGAAAGACCTACAGAGTATAGCTTATCTAAGAGACGGTAATGGTCAACAAGATCAAAAGCCTTGCTCAAATCAATAAAAATAGCCCCTGTTAAATTGCTCTTGTTAGATGCAGAGAAAATATCACTGGTAAGTTTTAATAGCGCTGTAGTTGTGGAGTGATTAGAGCGAAAGCCAGATTGATAAGGTGATAATATATTGTGTTCATCTAGATAATGAGATAATTGATTATAAATTCACTTTTCAAACATTTTAACAGTAGAGCAGATAATTGAAATTGGCCGATAGTTATTAGGATCAAGTAAATCTCCCCCTTTGTGTAAAGGGGTGATGCGAGACCACTTCCAGATAGAAGGTATTTAAAAATGAGTCAAGGACAAATTGAAAAGACCACAGAGAGGATAGCTGATAATGTGTGATGCTAACATTAGAAATGTGTTTTCAATGCCATCTAATCCGGGACCACCACTCACTTTCAGATTATTAATGGCAGCCTGCACCTCAGCAGGTGTTATTTTCTTAAAGGAGAAGGAGCTGTTACAGGGCTGCAGGTTGTTACCAGCAATGTAGGGATCGTGCATCGTGGGAGAAGAGACAGTGTTACATCGGCTCCCATTCCATCTACCCCTTCCTAATTCTCTCTGTGTGTGGATTGGGTGACTAGAGACAGGGGTGTGGCGGCTAGTTGGAGCCTCCTCAGCTGCACCTCTTCAGCAATCTAGTTGCCTCTATATAAGCTCTGCCCTGTTCTCCAGTTCTTGTCAGATCCTAAATGTTTTGTGCTCTTCCTGAAACTAGAACCTGTTGGATCCCTGTCCTGTTTTCGTGGCTTCCCTGGACCTCGCCTCACCTGCTCTGCCAGCCTAAGCCTAGGCCTCAAGTTTTGGCCTATTCCTTTTTTGACCTTTTTGCCTGCTTTTGCCTTGATGTTTTTGTTGCTCTCTGGGCTGGCAATAAATCTATATTCTTTGAACTTAATCCTTGCCTCCGTGTCTGAGTCTGCACCTGGGTTCACCTATAGACTTTAACCGTAACAGTAGGATCTGACCAGTAACATGAACCCAGCAGACACTGCACGTTTAGAGGAGATCCTTAGTGCTCAGAGCACTCTCCTCGACCAGCATGACAAAGCGCTGAGAACCCTCATGGACCAGTCTAAAAATTTCTCCCAGGCTTTTCTGGATCTACAAGGTCAAGTCACAGCTGTGGGAACCGCTCGAGATGCTGCAGTGCCAGCTGCTTTCCCTGCCCCGGCAACTGCCTCCACCTCCTCTGCCTCCGCTCCCCCACACCGTGAGCCGAAGGTTCCAGCCCCCGACCACTTTGACGGCAACCTGGGGCAATGCAGATCTTTTCTCCTCCAGTGTTCACTTGTGTTCGAACAGCAGCCCTACTCCTACGCGTCTGATCGTGCCAAGATCTCTTACCTGATTGGTTGCCTCCACGGAGCGGCACTCACCTGGGCCACGGCAGTATGGGAGAGTAATCCACCGTCTGCTCCTCCTATGCCAGGTTTTCATAGGAGATGAGGAGAATATTTGACCACCCAGTCCGAGGTAAAGATGCCGCTAAACGCCTCCTGTCCCTCCATCAAGGCTCACGAAGTGTCGCGGAACTGGCTATAGAGTTTCGCACCCTCGCCGCTGAAAGTGGGTGGAACGACGAAGCTCTACATGGGGCATTCCAGAACGCACTCTCCGAGGCCATCAAGGATGAGCTGGTGTCCAGAGACGAGCCTGGGACACTCGAAGAGCTCATCTCCTTGGCAATCCGAATCGACAACCGTCGCCGTGAGCGCCGGCGGGAGAGAACTGGTAAAGAGACATCTTCAGTTATGCCTGTTGCTTTTCCTGCTGCTCGGCCTCAGTCCACTTCTGCTCAGTCTCTTCCAGAGCCCGAACCCATGCAGCTCGGCCGGGCCCAGATTTCTCTAGAGGAGAAGCAGCGGCGGAAGGACACTAACAGCTGCTTATACTGTGGCCAGGCTGGCCACTTTCGCTCCTCCTGTCCCCTGCGTCCGCCAAAAGGGGGGGCTCAGCAGTAGTCGGGGAAATACTGCTGAGCCGAATCACCTGTCCTTCAGTCCCCAGACCACAGCTTGATGGCACCCTCGTGTGGCAGGGCCAGTCCTTTCCTCTGCCCGCTCTCGTTGACTCTGGTGCTGATGAGAGTTTTTTGGACCGCAGTGTGGTTATCCAGATGGGTTTGCAAACAGTGCCACTCGACTCGCCTCTAGAGGCCAACGCCCTCAATGGTCAACTCCTCGCCAAGGTCTGTGAGAGAACTGTGCCGGTCAACCTGCGTCTCTCTGGTAATCATCAGGAGAAGATCAGCTTCCATATAATGGATTGTCCTGGTTCCCCTCTGGTTCTTGGCCACCCCTGGTTGAGGCTGCACAACCCGCAGATTGATTGGGCCGCTGGAAAGGTAACATCATGGAGTACTTTCTGTCATGCTAACTGTTTACATTCTGCTCCTTTCCCTGCTCTGTCTGTCCCTCACTCCACCCCAGATCCTCCAGATGTGTCATCAGTACCTCCCATGTATCATGACCTAGCCCCTGTGTTCAGCAAGCACCATGCCTTGTCGCTGCCACCGCACCGGCCGTATGACTGCGCCATTAACCTTCGGGAAGGAGCCCCACTACCCAGCAGCAGGTTATACAACCTTTCTCGCCCCGAGTCTGCTTCTATGGAAGGTTATATCCAGGACTCCCTGGCTGCTGGCATTATAAGGCCATCTTCTTCTCAAGTGGGTGCTGGCTTCTTTTTTGTGGGGAAAAAGGATGGCTCATTGCGGCCGTGCATAGACTATCGGGGGTTAAATGCTATAACTATTAAGAACAAATATCCCTTGCCTCTCATTGACTCAGCTTTTTCCTCTCTCCACGGAGCAACTGTATTCACCAAGCTTGACCTAAGGAATGCCTACCATCTTGTTCGCATCAGGGAGGGGGACGAGTGGAAAACGGCCTTCAATACTCCACTGGGGCACTTTGAGTACTTAGTTATGCCGTTTGGACTTACCAATGCCCCTGGTGTTTTCCAAAATCTTGTCAATGATGTTTTACGAGATGTAATTGGTCGTTTTGTTTTTGTCTATTTAGACGACATTCTAATTTTTTCCAAGGACCTAGAAGCTCACCAGCTACATGTTCGTCAGGTCCTCCAGCGCCTGTGGGAGAACAAACTTTTTGTCAAGGCAGAGAAATGTGAGTTTCATGCTTCCACTGTTTCTTTCCTGGGCTATATTGTTTCCCAGGGACAGCTGCTTATGGATCCCGCCAAGGTTAGAGCAGTAGCTGAGTGGCCAACGCCTGCTAACCTGAAACAGTTGCAGCGTTTCCTAGGATTTGCTAATTTCTATAGGAGGTTCATTCGCAACTACAGTCGGCTGGCGGCACCCCTCACAGCCCTCACCTCCACCTCCTCTCCATTTCGGTGGACTACTGAGGCAGAGTCCGCCTTCCGGGAGCTCAAGCGCCGCTTCACATCTGCTCCAGTCCTCATGGAACCAGATCCTGAACTTCAGTTTGTTGTGGAGGTGGATGCATCTGACGTCGGGGTAGGTGCTGTTTTGTCCCAACATTCTGCCCATGATCACAAACTACACCCCTGTGCTTTCCTCTCCCACAAACTCTCCCCTACAGAAAGGAACTATGACGTCGGCAACCGGGAACTCCTGGCAGTGTTGCTAGCCCTGGAGGAGTGGCGTCATTGGTTGGAGGGCTCCAAGCTTCCCTTCATAGTATGGACCGACCACAAGAACCTGTCATACATCCAGACTGCCAAGCGCCTGAATTCTCGGCAAGCCAGGTGGGCCTTGTTCTTTGGAAGATTCGACTTCACACTCACTTATCGACCTGGTTCTAAGAACACCAAGCCTGACGCCCTCTCTAGGCGGTTTTCAGCTGACAGCCGCAGTTCTGAGCCGGACCCCATCGTGCCATCCACCTGCATCGTTGCCGCCGTCTCCTGGGAGATCGAGTCCCGTGTTCTCCAAGCTCAGCAGAGCCAGCCCGACCCACGCAACAGTCCAGGGGGGACCTTGTTTGTACCTGATGCAGTTCGTTCAGATGTTCTTCAGTGGGCTCACTCTACTCACCTCACTTGCCACCCAGGTGTTAACCGGACCCTCGCCTTCCTGCGCAGACGGTTCTGGTGGCCCACTGTTGAGAGGGATGTCCGAGAGTTTATTTCTGCCTGCTCAATCTGTGCCCGAAACAAGACCACCACAAGACCCCCGTCTGGGCTGCTACAACCCCTACCCATACCTAGTCGCCCTTGGTCACACGTTTCCCTAGACTTTGTCACTGGCCTTCCATTGTCTACTGGTAACTCTGTCATATTGACAATAATTGATAGATTTTCTAAGATGGCTCACTTCATTCCTCTCCCTAAGCTCCCAACCTCCAAGGAGACTGCAGACCTGTTGACGTCCCATGTGTTCCGTCTGCACGGTATCCCTGTGGACATTGTTTCTGACAGAGGGCCCCAGTTCACTTCCCAGGTATGGAAATCATTCTGTTCTGCTCTTGGTGTTAATGTCAGTTTATCTTCTGGATATCACCCTCAGTCAAACGGCCAGACCGAACGGGCCAACCAGGAGATGGAGACGGCTCTCCGCTGCATAACATCCATCCATCCCACCTCCTGGAGTGAACAGCTGCCCTGGGTTGAGTATGCCCATAACACCCTCACCAACGCTTCGTCTGGGTTGTCGCCCTTTGAATGTGCCTTTGGTTACCAACCCCCCTTATTCCCAGCCCAGGAGGGTGAGGTTGCAGTTCCCTCTGTCCAGGTCCATCTACGTCGTTGTCTTCGTACCTGGAAAAAGGCCCGTGCTGCCCTTCTTCGTGCCTCCACTAGAGCCCAGACCCAGGCCAATCGCCGTCGGGTTCCAGCCCCAGTCTACACCCCAGGACAAAAGGTATGGCTCTCATCGAGGGATCTGCCATTGAAAGTGACTTCTAAGAAACTGTCACCCCGTTACATTGGCCCCTTTGAAATAGAGCGTGTCATTAACCCCTCTGCTGTTCGTTTGAAACTCCCAGCTTCTCTCAAAGTCCACCCTACCTTCCATGTGTCCCTGTTAAAGCCTGTCTGCTCTAGTTCCCTGTCTCCTCCTGCAGCAGCTCCTCCGCCCCCCCGTCTCATTGATGACCATCCTGCCTACACTGTCCGGCGCCTTTTGGATGTGCGCCGTCGGGGTCGGGGCTGGCAGTACCTGGTAGACTGGGAGGGGTATGGGCCTGAGGAGCGCTGCTGGATTCCCAGACGTCTCATTCTGGACCGAACTCTCATCCAGGACTTCTATGTCCAGCACCCAGACAAGCTCGGTCGTGCGCCAGGTGGCGCCCGTAGAGGAGGGGGTACTGTTACATCGGCTCCCATTCCATCTACCCCTTCCTAATTCTCTCTGTGTGTGGATTGGGTGACTAGAGACAGGGGTGTGGCGGCTAGTTGGAGCCTCCTCAGCTGCACCTCTTCAGCAATCTAGTTGCCTCTATATAAGCTCTGCCCTGTTCTCCAGTTCTTGTCAGATCCTAAATGTTTTGTGCTCTTCCTGAAACTAGAACCTGTTGGATCCCTGTCCTGTTTTCGTGGCTTCCCTGGACCTCGCCTCACCTGCTCTGCCAGCCTAAGCCTAGGCCTCAAGTTTTGGCCTATTCCTTTTTTGACCTTTTTGCCTGCTTTTGCCTTGATGTTTTTGTTGCTCTCTGGGCTGGCAATAAATCTATATTCTTTGAACTTAATCCTTGCCTCCGTGTCTGAGTCTGCACCTGGGTTCACCTATAGACTTTAACCGTAACAGACAGAAGAAAAATGCTGGTTAAATGCATCAGCAACTAAATTCGGATTGTGTAATATGACATTGTTGACTCTTAATTGGTTAGAAGATGTATTTTTCTCAGAACCAGTTAAGTCTTTTATTTTCTTCCAGAAGTTCTTGGGATTTTTAAAATCGCGAGTAAGAGATTCTCTATAATAATTGGCTTCTGCATTTCTGGTAAAAGTTTTGCACTTGTTTCTCAACTGCAACTGCCTGTAATTTTCCCAGTCAGCAGGATCCTTGGACTTGCGAAATGTAGCCCAAGCATTGTCTCTCTGCCTGAAAAGACCTATAGACGGATTTCCGCGCGACGTCATCACAGAACAGAATGCGCAATCTGCGCATGCTCGGGGGAAACGAATTGTTGCGCCGTTCACTCTGTTGTTGTGTTCGGGAGTTAGATAGCCATAATTCTGCTATTATAGGCATAATAGGCATAATGCTGCTATTATATACAAACAGATCCAACTTCCGACAAATCATTTTTATTGAGTAAACAAGGTATTACAAACTGCATAATGTAATCTACTTTCATTAAACCCGGTGAAGATCATTTCTTTTATGAATGGACATTTGACCAGAGCTGCTGCGGGTAATGGCGCCCTCTATAGGCTTACCCCTCCTCTGCGCGGTCATATCCTCTCATGTTTACTAACAGGAAACCCGTCTATGAGTTCAGAAGTTATCCAGGGAAGATGCCTTCCTTTGACTTTGATATTTGTATAGGGAGCATGCTTATCTATGACTTTAATACATTCAGAGTAAAAGAAGTCCCAGGCACTATGAGCATTTGGTATTAGTTGATACCTATCCCAGTTGATAGAAATCAATTCATTAATATATTGGTCGATATTCATTTTCTTATATTGTCTGATTTTAATAAATTTAGGTGGTAATTTAGGGAGTTTAATTTTCCAGATACAGAACACTATTGAGTGGTCGCTGAGACAATCAGACATTACCCCTGATTTTAAAATTCTATCTGGATGTGAGACCAGTATCCAGTAAATTAAAGATTGACAAGTAGGTGTCACGCGAGTAGGTTCGTTGATTAGCTGACTTAAATTCAAATTACCAAATATGCTTTTTAGTTTACTAGATGATTTATCAAGCCAGTTTTTATTAAAGTCACCTAAAAGTATCAGTTCATTTGTATTAGTAATGGAGTTTATGGTGGAGGCCATACAATTAAAAGATTCAGCAGGTGAGGAAGGAGGTCTATAAATATTTCCTATAGTGATATATTTGTTTTCATGTAGAGTTACCTTTACAAAAATACTCTCAAAGTGAGAAGGCTCAACATCCGGTATAATTAGTTCAGAAACGAGATTATTTGATACGTACATGACTAAACCTCCTCCCTTAGTCCCCCTGTCAGCTCTATATAAGACATAATGTGTAAGTTTAAATTCATTATTGGATATTCTACTGGTAAGCAAAGTTTCAGACAAGGTTATAATGTTAGGTTTATGCAGTTCAACCCATGGACGAAGTAAAGCGATTTTGGTACGAAGGCTATTGATATTTAAATTAATTATTTTAAGTCCTTTAACACTATCCAGCATGACGATTGATGTTTAAGATAATACTGTCACTAAACCAAAGTAGAGCATGGATCCTAGAAGATACTGTGTTAATCACATATATGGAGCATACATGTATACACGAATCCACGGCGCGCTGCCCTGCGCGCAGCCATTGCTGCGGTCTGAACGCTACGCGGACGTAAGATCGCAGCAATGGCGGCGCGCAGGGCAGCGCGCCGTGGATTCGTGTATAGACAAGACGAACAGACAAAGAACAGAAACAGACACATAGAAAAACAAGAAAGAATGACATAGATGTCATGGTGGACGGCGCAGCGCCCCCCCCCCCCCCCCTGACTTAAATTCAAATTACCAAATATGCTTTTTAGTTTACTAGATGATTTATCAAGCCAGTTTTTATTAAAGTCACCTAAAAGTATCAGTTCATTTGTATTAGTAATGGAGTTTATGGTGGAGGCCATACAATTAAAAGATTCAGCAGGTGAGGAAGGAGGTCTATAAATATTTCCTATAGTGATATATTTGTTTTCATGTAGAGTTACCTTTACAAAAATACTCTCAAAGTGAGAAGGCTCAACATCCGGTATAATTAGTTCAGAAACGAGATTATTTGATACGTACATGACTAAACCTCCTCCCTTAGTCCCCCTGTCAGCTCTATATAAGACATAATGTGTAAGTTTAAATTCATTATTGGATATTCTACTGGTAAGCAAAGTTTCAGACAAGGTTATAATGTTAGGTTTATGCAGTTCAACCCATGGACGAAGTAAAGCGATTTTGGTACGAAGGCTATTGATATTTAAATTAATTATTTTAAGTCCTTTAACACTATCCAGCATGACGATTGATGTTTAAGATAATACTGTCACTAAACCAAAGTAGAGCATGGATCCTAGAAGATACTGTGTTAATCACATATATGGAGCATACATGTATACACGAATCCACGGCGCGCTGCCCTGCGCGCAGCCATTGCTGCGGTCTGAACGCTACGCGGACGTAAGATCGCAGCAATGGCGGCGCGCAGGGCAGCGCGCCGTGGATTCGTGTATAGACAAGACGAACAGACAAAGAACAGAAACAGACACATAGAAAAACAAGAAAGAATGACATAGATGTCATGGTGGACGGCGCAGCGCCCCCCCCCCCCCCCCCCCCCCCCCCCCCCTCCCCTTTACTAGTTACTTACACCAAAAAGTAATGCGTTACTGTGAAAAGCAACTTTTAAGTTCACGTTTTGGCCTATAACTCTTGAACTATATAGGCCAAAACATGAATCTGCCTGTTACAGCGCCACCATGAGGCCAGCAGGAGGCTGCGTTAATGACTATTTACCAATGGACCGAATGCCCCCGCCCTCCCCCAGGTAAAAATCACTAAATAACGATAGAAAGCAATACATGATTTTTTTTTACATTACATTACATTACATTACAGTCATTTAGCAGACGCTTTTATCCAAAGCGACTTACAATAAGTGTATTCAACATAGGTAGGGAACGAAAACTACTAATCACCAGAAGTTTTAAGTACATTTCCTGCAAAAACAAGCAACCAAGAGTATACCTAGCGCTAAGGTAAAAGTGCAATATATCAGCTAACAAGATCCAATAAAACAATACAAAAATAAAACAAGAGTTCGTACAATTAGTTAACAACAAGTAGGCCAGGCAAAGAGGAAGGGTAGTGTTTCCTGAAGAGGTGGGTTTTCAGCCTGCGGCGAAAGATGGGCAGTGACTCTGCTGTCCTGACATCAGTGGGAAGTTCATTCCACCACTGTGGGGCCAGAACAGAAAAAAGTCGTGACCGTGTCGATCGACCAGAAGGACCGTTGAGTGGCGAGGGAATCAGTCGCCCCGAGGTGGCAGACCGGAGTGGTCGGGCAGGGATGTGGGCATTGACCAAAACCCGGAGGTAAGAAGGAGCTGTTCCTTTCACTGCCCTATAGGCTTGCACCAGGGTTTTAAACTGAATGCGAGCTGCTACGGGGAGCCAGTGCAGAGAACGGAGAAGGATAGTTGTGTGGGAGAACTTGCTGCGGTTGAACACCAGACGAGCCGCAGCTTTCTGAACAAGCTCCAGAGGTCTGATGGCTGATGCCGGAGCACCAGCAAGGAGGGAGTTGCAGTAGTCCAGGCGGGAGATGACAAGAGCCTGGATGAGCACCTGGGCTGTTTTCTCCGTGAGGAAGGGGCGAATCCTCCTGATGTTGTAGAGGAGGAATCTGCAGGACCGTGTCACTGATGCGATAGTACAAAAGTATTGGTATCAAAATGTACTTTAAGTACCAAAAGTAAAAGTACAAAAATGTTTGAAAGTAGTTGTGAGCTTGTAGATCGGCTATTTTCAAATAGCCTACATATAAAATAGGGCTTTGAAATGTGTAAAATAGGACCATTAGTGGCTAATGTATTTTATATAATGTCATAATTAACATCTGAAAAGTAGTGGTAGAAAGTTATTTATTTTAGTTTGTTTTGTTTTATTTCGTTTGCATTTATCATTGTTATTATGGCTGATTATCAGATGTGGACACTAACTGGTGAATTTGAAAATTTACTTGAGTAGCCTACTGTGTGTGTGTGTGTGTGTGTGTGTGTGTGTGTGTGTGTGTGTGTGTGTGTGTGTGTGTGTGTGTGTGTGTGTGTGTAATTTGTGTGTGTGTAATTTGTAGATAGGGACAACACTAGTTGTCGATGCAAACATAACACTTCAGATCCCTTTTAGTTAGCCCATAGCAGTGACATATGGTGCCTTTTTGCCTTGAATATTAATGAAAGGCAGAGTGACATGGTTTGTTTTTCGCCTTGAAAACAATGAAAGGCATCCAATGTTGCTATAGGATCCGGGCATAGCGACGTCACCCTGACGTCACGGTGGTAAACTGGCCCACTTTGGCCGCCATATCCAGGGAATAGATTGATGCGCTGCCACAACACTGTACTAGTCCTATGCTTGTTGCACTATGGAGATCAGATGTCGGAGATGTCAAAGAAACGTGTATGGCTTGGCTTGGGTATCTTAAATACAATGAGATTGAGCTAACAGCTAAATTGTGTTTCTCTATGTGTCCAGTCTAAGAAACGGTGGCTGAGTAAACAGCCAGGGACTCTTGTTTGTCTGTCAGCAACTCAGCAAGTGTTCAGACGTCGGAGATATCAAATAAATGTAGTATGGCTTGGGTGTCAGCTGACGAAATAACATAACCTTCAACAACATTCCCAAACACATTTAAGCTCAAACGAGCATGACAGCACACAATCAAAAATGTAAACATCTGTTGTTGGAGGCGAGGCGAGGCGAGGCGAAGCGAGGCGTGCATCAGCGTTGCCATGTCGGCTTATTATAAGCGACTTTGGGCTTCTTTTTCTGTAACCTTGCTTGTAAGATTGGTAGTTGCGGGTTGCGTCTTTTTGTGTGGCTTATTTATAAAGTGTACTTGCTTATTTAGGCTTATTTAGGTAGGCTTAAAACAAAAAAAAATCTAAACCAGTGGTTCTCAAATCTTTTCATGAAAATGTTTTGTGCCAGGCAGCATTTGTGTTGTTAGAATGTTTAAAAAATATTCCAAATATTATTTATATTATTGCAAGAGTTTTTTTTAATAGCCTATGAACAAGCTCACGTGAGCTTGTAGATCGGCTATTTTCAAGTAGCCGATGTCACTAAGCCACTTCTTTTGGGCTTGTTTTCATAGACCTGGTTGCTTATTTCTCTCGCAAAATATGGCAACACTAGTCGTAACAGGTCCGTTGTGCACTTTCTCAATGATCAATGAACAATATAAAATTAATAATAATACTTCGCTATAATAATATTATAAATATATATAAATAATCAGTACTCAAGATGACTATTTTATTTCGGTTACACAACTAAGCAACAAAACGTTGTTCTTTTCAGGTAAAATTAATGATTGTGACTGACTGGGCACTGTCATCTGGTCTAAGGCACAGATCTAATGACTTTTTTCCAGGTAGCGTGCCTTTGCGTCTGCATTCAGCTTCTCTCTGTATGGTAACTCTCTGTCACGCATTGCCCGGTCCATCTTCTGTCCTTTACCAATAAATTCGCTGTAGTTCAGGACACGTCGTGACTCGTGAGTAACTGTCAATGTTGTTGATACGAGCTGTTGTTATGGAGCTCCCTTAATATGGCCACCGGAACTACTTCAGCCTGAGCTTGGCCACGCCTTTTGCCCGGGCCCTATAGTCAGTATGCCTAAATTGTATGTCTTTCATTCACTTTTCCCCATTCAGACAGTATGGCATGAATACAGTCTCAAAGGGGAAACGTTTTTATTGTATTAGGACTCATATATATTATATATACATATTTTTTGTGTTTTAGTGGTTATTTTGTGCTGCACCACTATAGGCTATAAAGATATCCATTTAGTTTACTCGTTTTGAATCAAACCTGCACTAATTTGACTTGTGATTAAAAAAAGCCATATAAAAAAATACAGCAATTCATTGGTGTGAAAAATAAGTAATGTACTTTTACGTGTACTTAAGTATGTTTAAAAGTATTTACTCTTGATTACTTAAGTATATTTAAAAGCAAGTACTTTTTTAATCTTACTTGAGTAACATTTTGACTGAGCTACTTTTACTTGTAGTGGAGTAAATTTAAGCAGGAAGTATCTGTACTCTTACTCAAGTACTGGGAAAGACTCTACTCTGTCCACCTCTGCTTATTATGCACGGGCGTCGAATGAAATAACGGCTCTATTGTTAAGTAGTTAATGTGTGAATTACTTTGAAACTAATGGCCAGTGGTCAGTATCACCTCAAGACAATAGTGAGTAAGTATCAACACCAGTCCACAACATATAAATACTAGATCTGTAAGTAAAAGTATTATTGTCATTATTACAATTGTTGTATGACTATTACCTGCTTATGTAGGGCTTCTAGCGCCACCCAGTGGGTGTTCGTATTGAGCGCAGGACTGTGTGATTTATGGTTAATACGACGTCACTTCCGGTTTGCGAGGTTTGCGATTTTATTTACTTTCTGTATTTAGGCAAATTAGCGTGTGCATCTGTATGAGGAAAGTGTTGCATAAGTGACTGAGTGATTTATATGTTTACTGTGTAATTTTCAGAGGGATAAGTTAGTAGTTTGACAATATATACAGCAGTAACGATGTGGACTGCGCATGCGTCTGTGTGACGACTTCCGGTTTAGTTCCGGTGTAGTTGTAACTGCGACATTCATTTGGCCATGAATATTTTTTTGTCAGTCCGTTTAACACAATGTTACAATATACGTTTACACGATATAGTCATGTATAGGTCTTGGATTGACTAGTGTCATTTGGTGAGTCTGTGATCGATTGCTGTGGTCCTCAAGCCAGAACACTTTACGTCACATTTGATCTTGCGCGTGCGTACATAGTTGTTTTCGTCAACGACAGACAACGCAACAGTTAGCGTAGATGGTTGGTATGATGAATATGCATGAATAATGGTTATTACTCAATGGGATAAACTCTTTCATTGTATTCGTATATGTTGCTTATATATCTATGTGTGTTGTCGTATGATTGACGTTATTTTCTTTTCAAGTGTTTCTGTGTATTATGCAGTTCATCTACATCTAATGTGGAGACCCAAAGCTAAGCTAATGTGTGTACTGGTATTTCAAGGCCTGGCAGAGAATAACGCTTCGTTTGTCGTAGTTTAGATTTGCGTTGTGAGCTGCACGTCTGCTATTTGCAAACATTTTTGTACTTTGGGTACTGTAAGCACATTTTAATACTAATAGTTTTACTGAAGCACATTAATTCCGGATCCTTTCTTATAATACAGTACTTCTACATGGCAGTATTGATACTTTTACTTAAGTAAAACATTCGATCACTTCTTTCCACCATGCCATTTCATTTATATTTGAATCACGTCAGTTTGCAATGCAATTCATAGCTAAAGTTGTATAAACCTGTGTGATATAGTGATGTTATAGAGTACTTCTAACTATAGAGTACTGCTAACTGGGAAAGCAGTCAGTCCACACCATGCCATTTAATTTCTATTTTAATCACCTCAGTTTGCAATGCAATTCATAGCTAAAGGTGTATAAACCTGTGTGACGTTTTATAGAGTACTGCTAACTATTGTACTGCTAACTGGGAAAGCAGCCAGTCCAGCAGGGGCCATTCACACACTCTCTATGTTGTCTTGACAATGACGTTGACTCTAGTACCCCAGATGCGATGTTACAAGCAGCTGACCTGAACGTTGTGGTTGTCCTATGCTTATGCTATGCTAAACAACACATATACAGTAACGTAAAAAGGAATACATAGGACAAGAAATTAATTTATATACTATTGCTATAAAACAACAAATGTAGCCTACATGTTTAAGCATACAGATGCATTAACTATGTCCATATGTATGATGCGACAGATTGAATAGCATATTATTGACTTCATTGATGCGTTATTGTTGTTGTAATGTGTGAACATGATGGCGCTCAAATATTGTGCATTTACATTGAAGAATGTCAGCTTGTATGTAATTGTAATTGTGCTGAGACAGAGTGATTCACTCACACAAAGGTTATTGTTATTGTAAATTGTTATTTACCATGCTGTATACAGCCTTCAACTCCAGTCTGCAAATCGGCCCAGTGATCTACAGGAACCACATCTCGTGGCCCACTCTCCATTACCCAGGACCTGCGCCCAGACCTTCACTTCAGTTCAACATTGGGCATAAATTTAGCAATATTGACCATGATTTCATAAGAGTGCGTGGCTCACACTGAAATGTACAAATTAGCTCAGCTCTTATAGCATGGCTACACGCTATACAGTAGTTGGTTTGAGTCATTAGATGACATTGTTATGTTTGTCATATGTTTTGCTCCATGTAAATTTGATTCGTATTATGACTGTTTTCATTGCCCACATTCCATATCCTAAAGCCAATTTACAAGCTCTGATCTATCGCGTTTAGGAGTTCTCCTAACACTGCCATGACCAATGACTAAATTAGTACAACAAGCTAACAAACATGTATCTGTTTTATTTAGATTAATTATGTGTGGCAATGTTTAAAATAAATGACGCACTATTTGAAAAGTAATGTGTACATGTGTCTGAAAAAGGTGAGTCAGTAATGAATTACAGCAACAATGTTAAAAGGCAACTGCAAAAACAAACTTCCAAATGTATAAAATGTATAATCATTTGAAAATAGCAGATCTACAAGCTCACAATGCTTGTAGATCGGCTATTTTCAAATGGCCGAAATGTATGGGCTGAAGTGGTTACTGTATGTTTTGTAATGAAAATCTACAAAGTAACCACTGTAAGTCAACGTCACATGAAGATGTGTGTTTTTAAAAACAAGGTACATTTACAGGTTACTATGTGTATAAAAAAGGAAACTCATCAGGCTCAAAGAGGAGTAAAATGATCGCTGCCCATCCATATTGTAATGTGATCATTAACATGTGAGGCAACTGGTGACCTGAGCCATCATCAGGATTCGGTTATATTTGCATTGAATGAAAGCACACTGCATAATGATAGAATGGCCTATGCATTTTAGCCATGTGAAACAATGCGGTTCTATTTGCATGTAATCATTTTATGTAGAAAGACTATGTATTTTATTTGAAAACATGTACAGGTTAATATGTACATAAAAAGGGAACAGATAATGTATCTACAGAGCATCACCTCATGTCTGCTTTTACTACGCAAAAGGGTACTATGAAAACATTTTTCAGAACCACGCTGCTGCCCAAAGCAGAAAGCACAATACAACAATACAACCAAAACAAAAAATATGTACATGTGAAAGTCAGAATCTTCAATAGATCAATTTCTATGTACTAAGATCACTGTGCAGGAATATACACAATGCTTAGTCTTTAGGGTGGTTGTGTTTGCACATTGTTGTACTTCGCCGGTTCGCCCAGCAGATATGGGAGTTTTTTGACATTGGTCATGTTTTCAAAATCTCCCTATGTGGTAACCAAAAATGAAATCGGGGCTTCGTTGTGGCGTAAATAGATTCAACTCGACACGTATTAATGTTTTGGTGCATTCTATAATTTAATACAAAATTCTGATGCCTCCATAGTCTGTCTACCTCTCTGCAGAGTGTGACGGCATGAAGAGCTCAGTGTGTAGAGGGGTGGGCGGGGCTTTAGGCTTCGCGGACACTTCACGGACCTGGTGTTTTTATGAAGAAAATGTGCGCAGAAGATCAGCTAAAACTATGCTAAATAAAGGTCCGACTTTATGTTTGATAGTTTTTTGGGGTTTATCTTAAAGGACGACTTCACCGCTTTTCAACCTATCTTCATATAATTGGTCCTCACTAATACTCATGATAAAATGGAACAATTTTTTTCTACTTGGTATGTGTCTCATAGGAGGGCTGTGGACAGTCCAGAAACCTGTCTACCAGTGACATCATCGTTAGGCATGATTTTTTTTCCCAACAAGATTTCACATTTTTTATTTAGATTTTTATTAACACGAGAACAATGGCTTTTTTTATTGCATTGCAACTTTCCAGGAATAGAAAGCCTGCAGTTTCTATTAGCTTGGATTCCCCATTGATGATGTCACTGGTAGACGGGACGCTGAACTGTCGACAGCCCTCCAATGAGACACAGACTAGAGTAGAAAAAAATTGTACCATTTTATCAAGAGTATTAGTGAGGACCTATTATATGAAGATAGGTTGAAAAGCGGTGAAGTCGTCCTTTAAGTACCTTACATTTATTGGACACTTAAATGTTTTACGTACATTCTGTAATTGATGGAAAGTTATATTAAGGTGATATTTCAATGCTGTTGAATGGACACAGGATCAAGCCAGGGAACAATGGCGGCGGTGCAAACATGTTCAGATGTGAGAGGGGGCATGTTCAGACCTGAGAGGGGGCGTGAGAGGGGGCGTCTCCCTGCATGAAGCCAAGTTGCAGCAGCCAATCGGTGGCAACGAAGCAATGACGACGCATTCCAGACCCTTTTTTAGCAAGGCCGCCCCCTTTTTCCCACAAACAGAGAGTCCCTGACCAAATCACGCCCCGTTACGCCCCTTTTTCGCCTATGCCACCGCCCCTCTTTATAAGCCTGCAGAGGTTAACTCCTACATTCCTCAGATGCCTCAAATCCGTTCATCAGGACGGCCACGCCAGGGCTCGCCGTCCAAAAAGGAAACGGTGACAGAAAACACATGGAACAAAAATGGCCCAAGGCCACCCAATTCAACCTTAAACCCGTAGGTCCAAGGATTTGGAGGAGTAGCTTAACGTTGACCACAATTCCCTAGCCAAAGATGGAAAAAAATATATATATGAGAGAGAGAGAGAGAGAGAGAGAGAGAGAGAGAGAGAGAGAGAGAGAGAGAGAGAGAGAGAGAGAGGATTCCAATCATCAAACGTCACCTTAAGGAGCTCCCAGACCGCACCGAATCGGGGCCGAATCGGTGTCGGGAAGCGTCGTATATAGTCGGCCAGTCGGTTAGGGGTCCGTCGGGGGTCCGTCGGGACCTTTTCGGCCGACCCAGGGCCGACCGGACACGTCCAGTCGGGCTAGCCAACGGGCTAGCCGACTGGCCGACTGGAGTAGCCATGTGGCAGAGAAGTAGTGTCAACAACATGCAGTATCAGTGTTGCCAGATTATGTGAGAGAAACAAGCGACCATGTCTATGAAAACCTACATTCACTGTTTCTCATTGTCGCTCCCAGAGAGAGAGATTGATTGATTTGACCTACTTTTGCGCTGTGGTGATGTAATTAATTGGGAGCAGGTGTGTAAGATTCCAATAGTATAAACATTTTAATTGGCTTTCATATACTCTTAATATTTATTTTTCAAATTAGATTTGGCCTTATAGATCGAAATGTGCTCAGTTTTGGCTATTTTCTGGGTGCTAATTTCAATAAATTAATTAATGTATTTAATTTTGATTATTTGATCTGCTATTTTCAAATAGCTTATAGGTACAAAATAGGGCTAAAGTGGTTAATGTATGTCTTATAATGATTTATATCTGCAAATTAACTAGTAACTAAACATTTCAAATAATTGTTGTGGAGTAAAAGTATAGACAATTGGAAATACTCCAGTAAAGTAAAAGTACCTCAAAATTGTACTGAAGTACAGTACTTGAGTAAATGTACTTGTTACTTTACACCACTGCACATCAGTGAAGAAAAAAAGAAAAAACGCTGGGAACATCCATTTACAAGTGACTTTGCAGGGAAACAAGCCCAAAGTCGCTTATAATAAAGCAGACCTGGCTGCCCTGTACCCTAGGCTGAAAGCAATGTCTCAAGAACAGCAGAGGGGGCGCTGTTTTTCCTTTTTATTTGTAAATGGGTTCCCACATTGGGCTGGGCATTAGCATTTCAATGGCAAGTCGGCTGACAGACTAAATGCCAACTTTTGCCAACCAAATACCAGTCTGTTGCAGTCTGAAGTAGTCTGAAGTAGTCAGAACCAGTCTGTTTGGTCTGTAAGGGGCTATAGAGAGAGTGGAGAGGACGAGAGACAGAGATAATAAAATGTAAACATGTGTTTGACATGAATCATGAACCAACCTGCTCTGTGTAGTTTGATGTGTGACTGTAGCATCACGTCCAGCAGTTTGTTTTGTGTCTCCAGCAGAGTTTCTAGTGTCTCTATCTCTCTCTGGAAGAGGTTGCACATGAACTCTGCAGCCGCACTGAGGCGCTCCAACACAAACACTCTGACATTAAGCTTCACACTACAAACATCAACACCACACTGTTTTTCCAAAACACACAATATCTCCTCTCCCACCACTGACGTCATGTGTTCATTTATCTTCAGCCGTACAGACTCCATTTGACTCATTTTACCTCCTTTATCTTTATGAGACATTTTCACCAAGCTCTCTATACGTCTATTCCTACGTTGAGGATCCCAAACAAATGAAACAATAACGATAGCCGAGCTCCTGAAAATCATAGATATATATAAAGGCTATATGGCTCAAGGGGGCGGCGCAAGGCGAACGGTCTTCCTACCCCTTGTTTTTCAGTAGCGGGGGGCGGCCTAAGTATAAACTGTTATATTAGATGAGTGAAACAGCTGTCTCACCACTACTTTTGCGACTGTGTCTCAACGTGGTTTTACTGGTTAAATAAAAAATAAAATGTGCGTTTGAAACTTAGAATTTCTCTAAATATTACACAAGTATTAAACTGTTATATTAGATGAGTGAAACAGCTGTCTCACCACTACTTTTGCGACTGTGTCTCAACGTGGTTTTACTGGTTAAATAAAGGTTTAATAAAAAATAAAATTTGCGTTTGAAACTTAGAATTTCTCTAAATATTACACTTTCACAACAGCCTAAGTATAAACTGTTATATTAGATGAGTGAAACAGCTGTCGATACAGTCAATATAAGTAAATCATTATATCTCTGCTGTCCAGCCAGAAACTGCTAACTCCAAAACGCTCATTGTTCAGGAAACGCAAAAACAAAATATAAGTTTTTCAGGATATGAAGAAAACCTTATATTTTTAAAACAAAGCAATATTGCCTCATCAAAGTTGGTATAGTGACTTTATATATTGTCAGATACTTGCATGTGTCATTATATTATCAACACTTTAACCAAATCGTGGGTAAATCAACACTTTACCCAGCGCAAGTGGAGTTAGCAGTTTCAGACGAGCAGAAATCAAGCTGAAGTGGAGTTAGGTGTCCAAACAACAGTAGCTCCACTCGCTGCTGAGGGAGAGGTTTCAAAAGGGTACAAATTCTCAAAAGCTAACAATGGATCTCCAAGCTCACAATGCATCACAACAACGTGTGAATTAATGCCCTGATTCTTCATGCCACTTATTATATAGGCCTACAATAATAAACAGGACTTTATATTACAATAACTTCTGCAAAGAGGTATAGAATAGCGCGACAGAAATGCTATGAACGCCTTTCTTCTTGTCACATTGCTCTCCTCATTAAACACTTAATAGATTTTAGAAATATAATTACTTGTTTTCATAACATTAGCGTCAGTGCTAAGTTTGATAAACAGGTACACTGCATAGTTTTAACAGACTACGGGGAGCTTGTTTACGGGGTCCTCCTCCTCGTTCACTGCGCAACGCGCTCTACTCATGCTGTTGAAAAGCAGCGCTGTAGAGGGTCCAATGGAGTTGGGAGTTTTCGTCAGAGGCGCTTTTTAATACTTTTCATTGGTTCAAATGTGTTGATATTTTACACAGACCTAAAGGGTGTTCAATAGCCTTGATTTATGAAAAAAAATAAAAAATAAAATGGAGTTAGCTGGTCCTGGCTGGACACCGACGATATGATGATAGCCTTATGAGTAACTTTTTAGGGACTAAGGCGCCCCCCGCTACTGAAAAACAAGGGGTAGGAAGACCGTTCGCCGGCGCAAGCGTAGCTCAACCGCGGCCATCTTGAAACAGGCATTCATAACATTATGTCTATGGTGCATATACTTTGAAATAACCACAGCATGCTCAATTTTCATCCGATTTTCAAACGGTTTGGTGTTTTGTAAACACCAAAGATGTAGTTATGATACTGCATACTTATAATTATAATAATGTTTTTTTTTTAATATATAAAAAAATACAATAATATCATAACTACATCTTTGGTGTTTACAAAACACCAAACCGTTTGAAAATCGGATGAAAATTGAGCACGCTATGGTTATTTCAAAGAATATGCACCATAGACATAATGTTATGAATGCCTGTTTCAAGATGGCCGCCATGTGGCAACGTCGTACTCCATTGGCCAGCAGCGCGGGTGAGTCATCTAGCCTTTATATATATCTATGCTGAAAATAAACAACACGCATTTACTTCCGGGTCAAAGTTTTACAAGCATGAGCAGCAAAGGATCCAGGCACTGTTGCCTTTCGCCACCTGGTGGAGGAGGTGTGTAACTGAGTAAAGGACGGATGGATGGATGGATGGATGGATGGATGGATGGATGTAGGGACTGCCTTCCACGTTCCTTTGAATAACATGAATGTTATACAAAAATGAAGTTAATTTCACATATCTCACAACAAATATAGAATTTATATATAGACTCAAAGTGTGGTTATTATATTCTTAATTAAAATGTTGATACTATCAAAAAACAAATGAGTTAATAGTTATTATTGTGGAAATGTAACATTTCCTCTGTGAGAGAATGAATGAGTTTATACTAATATGCATTTTAGGAGATTGTTTCAATACAAGAGAAGACAATAATATGACAATAATTATGTAATATAATAATGGGAAATATTATAATGAGAAAATGAGAGTAAAGAATAGAAATGGAAAAGGAAAAGTGATGGAAGAAAATGGAAGAAGAAAAGGTGGACAGGGTCCTGTTGCCTTGGAAGGCAATGGGAGTCTGACATCGATCTGGATGTTGGGGTTGGGGCACCTTAAATACAAATTCTACAAGAATACATACACATTGTTATGATATTTATGATAATCTGGATGTTGGGGCAGCTTAAATACAGATTCTACAAAGGATACATACACATTGTTATGATATTTATGATAATCTGGATGTCGGGGCAGCTTAAATACAGATTCTACACATTGTTATATTTCTGAGGACTGACATTCAAGATGTGTCCTCATCACTTCTCTTCTGCCTGAATATTGACATAAATAGTTGTGTAATGTTACACCCTGTACAGGTGTCACCAATGATTAAATAAACATGCACAATAGCAGCACCCGCTCTGTTTACTTTGACTTGAATGAAACACAGTGTTAATTTGTTTAATTGAAAAGGTCTATTCCAGTCTAAGATTAAACTACTATTATTACATTATTATGTCCAGTAATTTATTTTAAGGACATCCAGACAAACAGCGCCCGCAGCTGGAGCTAGGTGGGGTGGTAGAAGTGAAACGTTATCTTATTGCTGCAGCCAATTGGTACTTTGAACCAGGACTCACCTGTGGCAGCAAATCAATTATGGAACCATTAAAACCCCCCAACTCCCCATTGGCAGTTCTCTTTGTTGATTGATTGATGTACTTTATTTAGTAAGACATGAGAACAACAGTACAAGGAAGTACAAATTCACAATACGAGGTCTACTAAACTGGAAGACTCATAAAAGCACTGAGCTTGTTTCAAATTAGTTCAGAAGGACAACAGAGGAAACAAACTGTATGTGTTGTAGAGGCAAGGAACCATGGAACCATCTGGAAGATGATATTTCTACAACATCACTTCCTTCAACGTAATGAAGCTGTTCTGTTTTCTCCATCCTTGGTCTCTCTGCTCACTAAAAGGCCCTGTTCAGACTGGCAGCCCAAATCACATTGTTGTCCTATCCAGATTGGAACAATGTATTTGATTAGGTCTGAACAGCATAACACCACATGGAAACTGATTCTTGTTTGAACTGTGATTCAAATGTGATTTCTAAAGATGTGTCTCAGTCTGGACATTCTGACACTGAAGCAGGATTTATACTTTGTTGTACAACGGTGTCCCTTGCCGAAAATAGACGATATACAATGCGACGCGTTGGGAACTTGTAGATTGGCTATTTTTGAAAACACAAATCTGATCTGATTCACTCGCAAAGAACAGTGTGAGCAGTCAGTCCTAAAGATCAGATTTGAGAAACAAATCAACAAAGGCCTTACTTTATTGTCAGGCCTGCCTCCATTCCCCCTGAGCTGCCACAACAAATAGCATCTTTAACCCTTAACACACAGCCTGTTAAACACTTACTGATTTAACCACTTGAACCCCAGTGTCCATATTCAAGGGGGAAACATTAGCCAAAATGGCAGATCTACAAGTTAACAATGCCTCACGTTTGCGACACATCATGAACTTGTAGATCTGCTATTTGTGGCGAAGAGATTTGGAGTAGACGCTAACTCAATCCAGTTCTCTAGCACTACAGGCGTTTAAGTGGTTAAAAACAACAAATCTTGTATTGGCCAATTATCACCTTTGAGTGTAATTGATCCATAGTATGTTGTATAGCCTACATGTACTGTAGGTAGTGATCATAGTATGTTGTATAGCCTACATGTAGTGATCATAGTATGTTGTATAGCCTACATGTAGTGATCATAGTATGTTGTATAGCCTACATGTAGTGAACATAGTATGTTGTATAGCCTACATGTAGTGATCATAGTATGTTGTATAGCCTGCATGTAGGTAGTGATCATAGTATGTTGTATAGCCTGCATGTAGGTAGTGATCATAGTATGTTGTATAGCCTACAATGTAGGTAGCAACGTGGTGTTGTTTCTGAAAATATGAAGAGCTTGGAGAATTTGTTACGAATGCAGAATGTTATTTAATTATCAAAACTGAATGTGAATTACAACATAGATGTTGGTGCTTCATAATAACGGTGCCACACCAGTGAATGGCTGAGCTGACAGCAGCTGTGCTCAGCTGAAATGTTAGGCATGTTTGTCCCCACACTGTATAATTATAAGAACCCATAAATACTAATGCTTAATAACAATAATCACAACACAATATAACGCCATTTATAATTTATAAGGTCAAGTATCACAGAGCTTCATAATTACAGGTCACTCACAGACTTTTTATTTTGGCCAGGATATTGTTTCATAATAATCATCATAGTTGTAATACATTACAATTACAATAATTGTACAATGCATTATCACTGTTCATTAAACGTCCTGGATCATAGATCACACGTTTGTCTGATATCATTTATCAACTCAGATTGATACCTTGAAAAAAACATTTGTTTCTGTTTAACTAACAGCTTCTCTGCGTATGAATCTATGTGCATTTGGACCAAAACGTTTGTCACAAACTGCAGCTAAAGGTTTTTCCCCCCTGTATGAGTCCTCATGTGTGTTTTTAGATTGCTCGATTGTATAAATCCTTTGCTACAAACATTACAAGTAAATGGCTTTTCTCCTGTATGAGTCCTCATGTGTATGTTTAGTTCACCCTTATGAATACAATCTTGGCCACAAACTATACAAGTAAACGGCTTTTCCCCTGTATGAGTCCTCATGTGTATTTTTAGAGCACTGTTGTGACGAAAGCCTTTGTTACAAACTGTACAAGTGAATGGCTTTTCCCCTGTATGAGTCCTCATGTGTGTTTTTAGATTGCTCGATTGTATAAATCCTTGGCCACAAACTATACAAGTAAACGGCTTTTCCCCTGTATGAGTCCTCATGTGTATTTTTAGAGCACTGTTGTGACGAAAGCCTTTGTTACAAACTGAACAAGTAAATGGCTTTTCCCCTGTATGAGTCCTCATGTGTATTTTTAGATTACCCTTATGAATACAGCCTTTGCCACAAACCATACAAGTAAATGGCTTTTCCCCTGTATGAGTAATCATGTGCCTCCTTAGATGTCCTTTACTATTATACATTTTGCAACACACTGTACAACTAAATCTTTTCTTCCCTGTGTGACTCTGCATGGAGTGAGTTTCTTTCGATGTTTTCAGGTCCTGGGACATCTTGTTGCTCAAAGACAATCTCTGTCCTTCAACATGTTGTGTCTTGTGTGACTTCAGTGTGTTTAAAGGTGACTGATCTACACTGGGCTCCCACTCATCACTGTCTTCAGTGATGTCAGATTCAGAACAGTGTGAAGAGAGGAGCTGGTCATCACTAGTTGGATGTGATGTTCCACAGTCCTCTACATCAGCTTGTGTTTTCATGTGTTCAGTTGAGGTGCTGGCTACAGGCTCTGTGTCTCCGTTGTCACCATCATCACCTTCACTTTTCACTGCTAGTAATGTCAGCATTGGCCTATCAACCTCTTCTGGTCTTTGAAGAAGCTCCTCCTGCTCCTCTTTAATGTGTGGAGGCTCTTGTTCCTCCTGGACCAGACTGGAGCTCCTCTCCTCTTCAGGGGAAATTTCCTCTTTACACACAGGGAGGTGCAGGACGTCTAGGAAATAGATACAATGAGCGACCGGTAAAGGCTTGAACATTATTTTCATGCAGTGTTTCCTCTGTTTAATGAAAAGCTAGTGCACACATATCCCCAGGTTGCAGTTCTCAACAAAGGAAAATAAAGTAAACACATCGGTCAAAAAAGCTCTGCTGTTTTTATTGTGCTCTCAATTTCCTGATGAAGATCTGACACGGATTGATGTAATCACATTGTTAACAGGGGAACAGAAGTATGATCTCCCCGATTCTTACCTTCTTATAATGGCTCCCTGTTCATTACAGGATTCAGTTGAAGACTTTAATGTTTGTTTTTAAGTCTTTAAATGGGTTGGCACCATTGTACATATCGGAGCTTCTACCTCCCAATAACTCTACAAGGGCCTTGAGGTCTACTGACCAGTCACTTCTTAACGTCCCACCAACAAAACTGAAGACCCGGCGTAGCGTCCAAACTGTGGAACGAGCTTCCACCCCATGTTAGAGCGTCTCATACTCTGCCTGTGTTTAAATCACATTTGAAAACTCACTTGTACTCCTTGGCGTTCGAAAATTCTGACAGAGTTGCTGTTTCCACTAGGCATTGTCTATTGTTTTGCTCATGTATATTTTAGTATTCTTTTGTTACAGAGTGTACAGCACTTTGGTTAAACACTGTTGTAAAGGGCTTGTAAACTTACTGAGATCTATGTGGTCTTCAGGTTCCTGTTTAAGGTGGTCTTCAGGTTCCTGTTTAATAGAAACAGTCCTGGCTGGAGAACTCATCTTCACCTGCAGACTGGACTCCACACACTGGTCTGGAATGAAGGAATAGAAGAAAGGACTTTAACAATAAGGACTTTGATGTGACATGAATAAGGACTTTATATGATGTGACATGACTAATAACTTAAATAATAAGGACTTTGATGTGAAATGAATAAGGACTTTAAAAGGTAGGGTAAGTGATTTTCTTTGGTTAAAATAAGTGTTAAATAGCTCTATGAGTAGGAATGTCAGCTGGACTTAACTGAGAGAAGCAGCTGCTGTATACTTCTCCATTCAACAGTGTTTTAACAATCGGATTGTGCTGTTTGTGTATTTCTTCTAAAGATTCGGTAATATTTATTCGTCCAGAAAATCATTTCGGCATAGACGGATTAAAGTGGAAATGGGCCCTGTGCACAAAATCGCAACGGACCCCCCCCCCCCCCCCCCGCGCGCGTAGCGCGCGCGGATTTTTTTGCGGTTATTGCGGTTATATTGGCCGTTTTGGGGCGTTTTTTGGTTACTTTATTTCGGTTTTAGGGTTAGGGTTAGGGTATATATATATTATATATATTATATATATTTTTTTAAAAGCCTATTAAATCCAAGGCCCCCCATTGGCTCAGGGCCCTGTGCATGTGCACACTTTGCCCAAGCCGTAATCCGTCCCTGCATTTCGGCCGAAAACAGAATATGCATTTTGTTGCCTTATTCGGCCAAATATATTCGGTGTATCCCTAGTTTAAACCACAGTAAATAAAACAATACATAACTATCCTGTACAACTTTACTACAGGTTTAAACCACAGTAAATAAAACACTACATACCTATCCTGTACAACTTTACTACAGGTTTAAACAACAGTAAATAAAACACCACATACCTATCCTGTACAACTTTACAACAGGTTTAAACCACAGTAAATAAAACACTACATACCTATCCTGTACAACTTTACTACAGGTTTAAACCACAGTAAATACAACACTACATACCTATTCTGTACAACTTTAATACAGGTTGCATCCTTGCATCAAACAGTTCATGTCCCTCGTCCATCTCTCGCTGTTCCTCTGACAACGTTGAATATCTTTTGGCGGCCATCTCTCTAGATACTGTAGGCCTCTCCCTGTGGCCTGTGGAAATCACCAGTAGAAACAACTTAGCAACCTTACATACAGAAAACATCATTCCTGTTTTATTTGATTTTTACATACAGTAAATATCTTCTGTTGTCTGACAATTTGAGCATGCGTTCCACTCACAACTGATCAAACAGGTAAATTCACGCTTTCTCACCAGGAGAGAGTCTTAAACGAGTGAGTGACTAGTGACTAACCCTAACTAGTGCATCCAGAACCAAATCATGGAAAAGAAGCAGAGGTTAAAATGTAATTTAGATAGCATGTTATTTAGATAGATGGCAGCTTCATATGTTGACCTGGAATCCTATAGTTTGTATAGTTTCAACGAAAGAAAATTGCAAAGAGCTTGAAACCTACTGAGATCCATGTGGTCTTCAGGTTCCTTTTTAAGGTGGTCTTCAGGTTCCTGTTTAATAGAAACAGTCCTGGCCGGAGAACTCATCATGGAGAAGTCCTGCATACTGGACTCCACACACTGGTCTAGAATGAAGGAATAGAATAAGAACTTTAACAATAAGGACTTTGATGTGACATGAATAATGACTTAAATAATAAGGACTTTGATGTGACATGAAAAGGGACTTTATATGATGTGACATGAAAAAGGACTTTATATGATGTGACATGAATAATAACTTAAAGGGGATACACCATGAATTAAAAAAAAATATATTATATATAAATATTGCCCCCTAATACGTTTTAAACAGGTTGTAAGCCTAAAAAACATCCAGATATTTTTTCTCACAATCTGACTGTCTGTCATTCCAAGCTTTTTCAGCTGCAATACCAAAATGTCCTATTGGGCAGGGGGGAGCTACTGAGCAATTCTGTCTGGCCATCATCAATGCAAAATCAGGGCAAGTGACATCACTTGCCCTGCCATTCTGAAATGGCCTGTTCAGACACGCCCATTCAGGAAATCCATGAAATGAGCATGAATGACTGAATGTTAAAAAAAAATATTTTTTTGGGTACAAGAGACACTGGGGAGCCCAAAAGATACTAAAAACCTAAAAAAAAAATGAAATTCATGGTGTAGCCCCTTTAAATAATAAGGACTTTGATGTGACATGAATAATGACTTTATATGATGTGACATGAATAAGGACTTTAAAAGGTAGGGTAAGTGATTTTCTTTGGTTAAAATAAGTGTTAAATAGCTCAATATTCTGATGGTGCTCATTTCTATGGAGTGTTTGTCCAGTAACAGGAGTCTCCATGTCTCTCCAGCTTTTTATTAAACAGCAGGTGCATATTCAGGTTGGGATACCAATTTTATCCAATCAGGATAGAGAAGCCAGTCACATGAAATTGCAAGTGATGACACACATAAATGAGCAGACAAAAAATTGGAACTGGAACAAACTATGAAAATGAAGCTGATAAATGGGTACTATCTCCTGATAGGATGAAAATGTGTTTTGTGTTTATTATAGTCGCTTTGGATAAAAGCGTCTGTTAAATTACTGTAATGTAATGTAACTAAAGAGCTGGAGAGACATGGAGACTCCTGTTACTGAACAAACACTCTATAGCAATGCCCCATTAAGAACCTCTCACTCCGCTATACAGCTCCGAGATGAGGTCCTATGCCGAGGTCTCCCACAATCGTTGAACGGCCGCAAAGGGTCCGCTGTTTACCCTTTTGGCCACATCGTATCCAAAAACTAATGGTAGATTCCAAAGCGTACAGATATTTAAAGGGACATTTCTGCAACCAGATCTTATTTTAATGAAGTTTAGGACTCAAGAAACAAGATCCTGTTTTTTTTGTGTGTATAATCTGTGTTTTTAGATATCTAGTCATCTTCGACTTTCTTGTGACGTAATTAACGTCACGACGGTATGGTCTCATTCCTTTCCGCACTACATGTTGTCTCGACGCGTCTCAGTCAGACCAACTCCAAAGACAGCCCCAAGGGGTGTCCCCAAGATTTGGTCCAACCTTGAACAGTCTTGGACTCCACCCCATAGAGTTGTAAATAATCCCCACCCCTTTAGCTGCGTTCCCCGTTCAGATTTGTATCATGGCGTCAGCACGCACATCTGAGTCAGAGCATTCCATGGAGGAAGATGACTATTTTCAAGTTATTGCTGATTCTGAAACACAGCAGGACTATTTATTTGAAACGGAGTATAGCGGATGGGTCACTCATCATTCGAATATCAAAACTCAGAAGACAGTTGACTGGTAGTAAATGACTGGCTGGTGGCTGCTATTTATGTTATCAAATCACTACAAAATGTTATATCATTGCCCTAAATGGCGAGATATTGACAAGGGAAGGATGATTAAAAAATCATTATGTCTGTATTAGCCTTGATGTCTGTATAAGAAATGACTTTGTACAGGTGGAAAACTTTAGTTAAATTTGCAGAGTGACTCATTACTTTACCTGAGTTACATCTTCTGATAGTTGTACTTGAATGTTGACATGAAATAATAATCCTGTTTAGTGTTTCATAAGCGCAAGCCTGAAAGAATCCAAATACAGCGTGGAGCGACGGTAAACAAACACTGTTGAAAGGCTAGGAGTAGGATCACAATACCAAGGATTCGACAGTTATGTCGCTACTATGCTACACGGAAGTAGAACGGCATAAAGATACCAAGGATTTGTCAGTGATGTGACATGATCTGACATCACTGACAAATAGAAGATAACTAGGCCAAGAGCACTTTAAACCTAGACATGGGATATTATATATTTGAAAATTGCCGATCTGCAAGCTCACAACGCGACGCGATGTTACCCATTGTGAGCTTGTAGATCTGCTATTTTCCAAAAAATCTTGAGGGGAAAAAGTGCAAAATGTGGAATATTTTTTAATCGTTTTAACAGCACATATTTGGTAGGGGCTCCCAGGGACAAATTATAATTTCAGATGGGGGTCCGTGGAAAAATACATGAACATGTTTGAGAACCACTGGTTTAAACAACAATCAAAACATTTGGATACAAGCCCAAATATCAACTACATTTTAGAAAGAAGCCGCTTATAATAAGTAGACAGGGCAACACTGTTGAACACTGGTACACATGTTGTGTGTTGTTGTTGAAGATCACACCCACATGCAGCCTCCACTCCCCACAAGGAGGGGCAGTGCACCAAAGCATTATGGTCATTGTAATATTGCAGCAGTCAAGTCAAACACACACACAGATTTCATTATTTTTCTGGCCATAGGGTGCAAATTCTAAATTGTTCTACTGTAATCTACTACAAATACTATTAACAATGAGTGATTGCAGTTTCTTCCAGGGGTGAAATCATAGATATAGAAACCTAGATACCTCATTGGCCTCTGCAGTACATTGGAGCAACCTGTATCGCAAAACCTTTGTGCTTCCGCCCTCAGTCGCGTGCGTCACAGAAGGGGGCCTCCAGTAGGCCTAACCGAACGCCCCCTTCTGTGACATTCAGTAGGCCTCTGATTGGCCTACCGAACGTCCCCTTCTGTGACGCACGTGACTGAGGGCGGAAGCTGGTGCGCGCCCGAGATACAGACGCCTCAGAGCCGAAGGAGGCGTCTACCTTTATATGTCTATGGGTGAAATGCTCCTTTAAAGGGGTGGTGCCATGGTTTTGCACTTTTTCTGTTTTTCATGTGTCTATGAGGTTGATAGAACTTCATTAAGCCCCCTGGTGGTGTTTTTATGGTGTTTTATGTCTTCTCTGACTATTTTGAGTTTCTACCTGGAGGCTGAAACCTTGAGGGTCAAACGTGCCAATAGAGAAACAGCGCTTTAGTGACATAGTAAAAACATACCCTCCCCCTCATTATCATAACACAACAGGTGTGGGCATGAGGAGGAGGAGGGACTAGGACAGGTGGGTGGTGCTAAGGTGGTGGAGGAGGTGCTACGGTGAGAACCAGGTATAATTAATGAACTGGAGGCGTGTCCACATAAAAACATAATTTTAACAATTTCTGTACACTTTTTTGAAAAAAATCATCCTCCTAGTATAACAATAATACCTGGCGGGAATCTACCATTCGTTTTTGGATACGATGTGGCGAAAAGGGTAAACAGCGGACCCTTTAAATTGCTTCGCGATTGTGGGAGACCTCGGCATAGGACCTCATCTCGGAGCTGTATAGCGGAGTGAGAGGTTCTTAATGGGGCTAAATATAGCAATGATAACTATCATCATATAGAGCAGGGGTTTTCAACTGATTTCGATCCAGGGACCACCATCCTGACTAAAAGCAACCTGGGGACCACCACTATTGTGCGTGGCGGGTCCATCATAGACCCACCCCACACAATAGTGGTGGGGGGGTTCATGTACCACAGGGAGCTGGAGAAAATAGCTATAATATCAATATAATATAAAATACAGCGATTTTGTTTGAATATGATGGAATATGATTAAGGATTACTGTGATTATGGTAAGCTCACATTTCATATTACACACACACAATACAGTAAGAACTCCTGTAAGTTATTAAAAGTAAAAAAAAAAAAAAAGTTTTTTAAAAAAAGTTTTTTTTTTTTTTTTTTTGCCAGGGACCACCTGCAATACCTCCGCGGACCACCTGTGGTCCGCGGACCACCGGTTGAAAACCCCTGATATAGAGCTTTAACCTTTTAACAAAAAACGTTTAGTTTTAACCAAAACACATCACGTACCTTACCTTTATTAATAAGAACTTTGATGTGACATGGGTTGTAGGTGAACACACACACACACACACACACACACACACACACACACACACACACACACACACACACACACACACACACACACACACACACACACACACACACAGCTCGTGTTGAATAGAATGTGTTTACCAACCTGCAGTGTAAGGATGGATGTCCATATCAAAGTCAACGTCCAGCATTTTGTTTTGTGTCTCCAGCAGAGTTTCTAGTGTCTCTATCTCTCTCTGGAAGAGGTTGCACATGAACTCTGCAGCCGCACTGAGGCGCTCCAACACAAACACTCTGACATTAAGCTTCACACTAGAAACATCAACACCACGCTGTTTTTCCAAAACACACAATATCTCCTCTCCCACCACTGACGTCATGTGTTCATTTATCTTCAGCCGTACAGACTCCATTTGACTCATTTTACCTCCTTTATCTTTATGAGACATTTTCACCAAGCTCTCTATAAGTCTATTCCTACGTTGAGGATCCCAAACAAATGAAACAATAACGATAACCGGACTCCTGAAAATAAACAACACGCATTTACTTCCGGGTCAACGTTTTACAACCATGAGCAGCAAAGGATCCAGGCACTGTTGCCTTTCGCCACCTGGTGGAGGAGGTGTGTAACAGAGTAAAGGACGGATGGATGGATGGATGGAGGGACTGCCTTCCACTTTCTTTTTAATAACATGAATGTGATACAAAAATGAAATTAATTTCACATATCTCACAAAAAAATATAATTTATATATAGACTCAAAGTGTGGTTATTATATTCTTAATTAAAATGTTGATATTATTAAAAAAAGAGTACCAAACATATGTACGTGTCTACATATTTTTGACAGCTTCAGTTGCTAGTTATTATTGTGGAAATGTAACATTTCCTCTGTGAGAGAATGAATGAGTTTATACTAATATGCATTTTAGGAGATTGTTTCAATACAAAAGATGACAATAATATGACAATAATTATGTAATATAATAATGGGAAATATTATAATGACAAAATGAGAGTAAAGAATAGAAAGGGAAAAGGAAAAGTGATGGAAGAAGAAAATGTGGACAGGGTCCTTTTGCCTTGGAAGGCAACGGGAGTCTGACATCGATCTGGATGTTGGGGTTGGGGCATTTTAAATACAGATTCTACAAGAATACATACACATTGTAATGATATTTATGATGATCTGGATGTTGGGACAGCTTAAATACAGATTCTGCAAGGATACATACACATTGTAATGATATTTATGATAATCTGGATGTTGGGACAGTTTAAATACAGATTCTGCAAGGATACATACACATTGTAATGATATTTATGATGATCTGGATGTTGGGGCAGCTTAAATACAGATTCTACACACTGTTATATTTCTGAGGACTGACATTCCTCTGTCTGACTAAAATATGTGTCCTCAGCACTTCTCTCCTGCCTGAATATTGACATGAATAGTTGTGTAATGTTAAACCCTGTACAGGTGTCACCAATGATACTAATTAAATAAACATGCACAATAGCAGCACCCACTCTGTTTACTTTGACTTGAATGAAACACAGCCTTAATTTGTTTAATTGAAAAGGTATATTCCAGTCGAGATTAAACTATTAGTATTACATTATTATGTCCAGTAATTTATCTTGAGGAAAAGAGCTTTCTACAACATCACTTCCTTCAACGTAATGAAGCTGTTCTGTTTTCTCCATCCTTGGTCTCTCTGCTCACTAAAAGGCCCTGTTCAGACTGGCAGCCCAAATCACATTGTTGTCCTATCCAGATTGGAACTAGATTTATTTGATCAGGTCTGAACAGCATAAAACCACATGGAAACTGATTCTTGTTTGAAATGTGATTCAAATCTGATTTCTAAAGATGTGTCTCAGTCTGGACATTCTGACACTGAAGCAGGATTTATACTTTGTTGTACAACGAGCAAGTGTCCCTTGCCGAAAATAGACGATATACAAGTTCACAATGTGACGCGTGGTGAACTTGTAGATCGGCTGTTTTTGAATACACAAATCTGATCTGATTCAACTTGCAAATAACAGTGTGAACAATAAAGTAAGGCCTTTGCAGACCTGGCAACCCTGACGTAGCCCTGACGGTAAGCGTATTGCGTCACTTCCTGTATTGTCTGAGCTAGCGAGACGTGTATCGTTTAGCTGCGCAAGACGTTAACGTTGATATTATTGTATTGTTGTGATTTGAGCACACACTGCCACTGCTAACTACTACCCTATCTCTCTACTGTGTGGCGACTTTATCGCTGCTTGGGCTGATTGTCTAGCTAAGGGACTAACTTTGCCGTTGGTTGTTGGCTTTACAATTAGCCTAGCTTTAGCTTAGCGGCTACCCTGGCCTGCTGGGCGATGGCTTCTCACTCCTCCCCCCGGTTCCCTTCTCGCTCTCATCCTCGCTCCTGTGCTGAATGTCACATGCATAGTTACAGCTCCGACGCCTTTATTGAATGTGCGGATGTATGTAACAAGTGCTGTGTGCTTGCAGCGCTGGAGAGGAGGCTCTGGCGGCTAGAGGAAACTATAGCTAGCGGTGCTCACATTAGCCTAGCCTCTGCTCCCGTGCAACAGGGAACAGGGGGACATTACCAGTCACGGTCACCGATCGTGACTGATCATAGTCCCCACACGCACCCCACGACCCAAGACGGCTGGGTGACTGCTCCTGGTCGTAGGCGTAGTAGGCCTAGTAAACAAAAGCACACGGGACACCAACCACTTCACGTTTCAAACAGATTTTCCCCACTCGCTGCTACACCCGTTGAGTTTAGCAGTGAGACGTTAGCCCCACTCGGTGACACGCCCCCTCCATATGTCACTGAGAAAACAACTCTGGTTATTGGTAGTTCTATAATGAGAAACGTGAAGTTAGTGACACCAGGGACCATAGTCAAATGCATCCCTGGGGCCAGAGCGGGCGACATCGAATCGGATTTAAAAATGCTGGCTACAAGTAAACACAAACGTTATGATACAATAGTAATCCACTGCGGTGGCAATGACACACGACTTAAGAGATCAGAGATCACAAAGATAAATATTGAGTCTGTGTGCACATACGCAAAGACAATGTCGGACTCCGTAGTTTTCTCTGGTCCCCTGCCAAATATGATTGGCGATGAGATGTACAGCCGTATGTCTTCATTCAACCGCTGGTTATCAAGGTGGTGTCCAGATTTTTACATAACAACAAGCTATTTGAAGCTTTTCAGTCAGGATTCAGAGCACACCATAGCACTGAGACGGCATTGGTGAAGGTCACAAATGACCTCCTGATTGCATCCGATAATAACCTTCTCTCTGTACTGGTTCTGTTGGACCTCAGTGCTGCATTTGATACTATTGATCACCATATTTTGTTGCAGAGACTTGAGCATCTGGTTGGCATTAAGGGTGCTGCATTGAACTGGTTTGAGTCCTATCTGTCTGACAGATTTCAATTTGTAAACGTTAACGATACACCTTCACTACGCGAAAAGGTTAAATACGGAGTCCCACAAGGCTCTGTACTTGGACCAATACTATTCACTCTATATATGCTTCCCTTAGGTGAGATAATTAGGAAACACTCTATAAATTTCCATTGCTATGCAGATGATACACAATTATATCTATCAATGAAGCCAGATGAAACAGATCAACTGGCTAAACTTCAAGCATGTCTTATAGACATCAAGAGTTGGATGACCCGTAATTACCTACTCCTCAACTCGGACAAAACTGAAGTTATTGTACTCGGCCCTAAGCACCTCAGAGATAAATTAATCGATGAGAATTTTACCCTAGATGGTATTACCTTGACCTCCAGGGCCACTGTAAAGAATCTGGGAGTCACGTTTGACCAAGACATGTCCTTTCAGTCCCACATAAAACAAATTTCAAGAAATGCCTTTTTTCACCTGCGTAATATTGCAAAAGTTAGGCACATTCTGTCCCAAAATGATGCAGAAAAACTTGTCCACGCATTTGTTACTTCTAGGCTGGACTATTGCAACGCCTTACTATCAGGCTGCCCAAGTAAGTCCCTAAATAGCCTGCAGCTTGTCCAGAATGCCGCTGCGCGCATACTGACAGGAACCAGAAGAAGAGATCATATCACTCCTTCATTGGCCTCTTTGCACTGGCTCCCGGTTAAATACAGAATAGAGTTTAAAGTTCTCCTCCTCACATACAAGGCTCTCAATGGACAGGCACCAGTATATCTCAAAGAACTCATCGAGCCCCGTAAACCAGCCAGAACACCACTGCGTCCACAGTATGAAAAAATGCTTACGGTTCCAGTAAACCCCCAAAAAACTAGAACAGGAGGTAGAGCATTTAAGTTTCAAGCACCTCAGCTGTGGAACCTTCTCCCAGTCTCAGTCCGTAAAGCAGACACACTCTGTATATTTAAAACTAGACTAAAAACCTTTCTCTATGATAAAGCCTATAGCCGAAGTGTATAGACTCAGTCCCCCTATAGTCATCCTCTCTCCCCCACCTTCCCCTTTCTCCTCTCTCCCCTCGTCCTCTCTCTTCCCGTCCTCCCTTTGGTTGTGTGGGTTTGTGTCCCATTGGTACAATCGTAATTAACCCTGTACGGATTCACGCTCTAGTAAGGCCTGCCACTAATTCTACAACCGGGGACTCGTTCCCCGGAGTTTCTTCTACCACCCACGTCGCAGGTCCATGGACTATTACTATGGACCCCCAGCTGCGGCTCAAGACTGTGACTGCGGACCGGGCCTGGGCCTCTCCATGGAGTCTATGGACTGTTACTACGGACCCCCAGCTGCGGCTCAAGACTGTGACTGCGGACCGGACCGGGCCTCTCTCCATGGAGCACGACCTGGACACGACCGTGGACTTCTACTACACTACACTATACCGCATATTATATTATCTTAAACATTTTTATATTATTCCATTATATACTGCATACACACTATTGCTGTACTATATTATACAATCATATGCTAGTATCTTACACTATTATATTTGCTATTATTGTTATTGTTACTGCTTGCACTGTATCTCTTTCTGTCTCTCCTCTGTCTCTCCCTTTCTCTCTCTCTTCTTTCCCCCAACACGGTCGAGGCAGAAGGCCCCCGCCCTAGAGCCTAGGGTCTGCCTGACGTTTCTTCCTGTTGAATTAAGAGGGAGTTTTTCGTTGCCACTGTCGCAAAATTGCTTGCTCAGGGTGGGATGTTGGGTCTCTTCTCTACATGTAAAGTGTCTTGAGACAACTTGTTGTGATTTGACACTTTAATAAAATTGAATTGAATTGAAAATTGAATTTGTTGATTCGTTTCTCAAATCTGATCTGTAGGACTGACTGTCAGGCCTGCCTCCATTCCCCCTGAGCTGCCACAACAAATAGCATCTTTAACCCTTAACACACAGTCACAGCCTGTTAAACACTTACTGATTTAATCACTTGAACCCCAGCGTCCATATTCTAGGGGGAAACATTAGCCAAAATAGCAGATCTACAAGTTAACAATGCCGCACGTTTGTGACACATTGTGATCTTGCAGATCTGCTATTTATGGAGTAGACGCTAACTCTATCTATCCAGTTCACTACAGGTATTTAAGTGGTTAAAAACAACAAACCTTGTATTGGCTAGTCGCCCCAGGATTCCGCAGAGAAAAAGCATTGATTCCACGGAGAACCCCCCCCCAACAAACAAACACACACACACACCCCATACTCCACTGGCACCCCACCTCCCACACCACATGACATACCCCCCTCTGCCATACAAACTATACGAAAGAAAAGTCGATCTACAATGTGATGCGTGATGAGCTTGTAGATCTGCTATTTTGGAAAAAGCTTGACAGTCTTTGGGAAGTGTGAGTAGAGGTGACGGCAGTGGCTCAGGGGTAGAGTGGCCGGTAAAGCATCCGGATGGCAACTGCGAGGTTCACAGTTCGATCCCGGGCTCCCCCAGAATTAGTGTCGAAGTGTCCTTGAGCAAGATGCTGAACCCATAATTGCTCCCGATGAGCAGGTGCCTTGCATGGTTTCCTCCGCCATCGGTGTGTAAATGGGTGTGATATTGATGGCAATAATTTTTAAATTTCAAGCTCCAATTTAAGACTAATGGTGAGTATTGGTCTACATAACCCCACACAACTCCCTCCACCCCCACACCCCATACCCCCTCTCTCAAACACACACACACACACACACACACACACACACACACACACACACACACACACACACACACACACACACACACACTTTAAACCATAGTAAATAACTAATCTACAAGCTCACTGGAGCCAGGGGGAAGCACCCCGCACCCATCACTCCCGCCGCCTATACCCCTCCATCTCCTTAGTACCACCAGCTATTCAAGCAGGTGTTTAACTGATGACAATTAGGAGAATGATAACCGGTGCTCTCGATCTGATCAACCGGAGGCAAGTCTGTGCCCACACACGACACAATGACAGAGATACCAAGTGAAACTGAATTTGTACTTTTTATAACTACAGTTGTTTTGGCTTTAAAGCGAGCCCACATTGTTTCTTCAGGAACAATATTTCTAGTTCTCATAGTTGTAATACATTATAATGACACCATTATATAATTATACAATGCATTATCACTGTTCATTAATCGTAAATAATTGAGGCAAAAACTAAATAATGGTGATATTGATTTGAAGTCATAAGGCCCAGCCCTAGATCATACGTTTGTCTGATGTCATTTATCAACTCAGATTGGTCCTTTAAAAAAAGCTTTTGTTTCCGTTTAACTAACAGCTTCTCTAATTATGAATCTGTGTGCATTTGGACCAAAGTGTTTGTCACAAACAGCAGCTAATGGTTTTTCCCCCCTGTATGAGTCCTCATATGTCTTTTTAGATTACCGTTGAGTCGAAAGCCTCTGTTACAAACTGTACAAGTGAATGGCTTTTCCCCTGTATGGATCATCATGTGTCTTTTTAGAGAAGTCAATTCACTAAATCCTTTGCTACAAACATTACAAGTAAGCGGCTTTTCTCCTGTATGAGTCCTCATGTGTATGTTTAGATTACCCTTATGAATAAAGCCGTGGCCACAAACTGTACAAGTAAATCGCTTTTCCCCTGTATGAGTCCTCATGTGTATTCTTAGATGACCACTTTGACTAAAGCCTTTGCTACAAACTTCACAAGTAAAGGGTATTTCCGCTGTATGAGTCCGCAGGTGCGTATTAAGATGTCCCTTATGATTAAACATTTTGCTACACACTGTACAACTAAAACGTTTCTTCCCTGTGTGACTCTGCATGGAGTGAGTTTCTTTCGATGATTTCAGGTCCTGGGACATGTTGTTGCTCAAAGACAATCTCTGTCCTTCCACATGTTGTGTCTTGTGTGACTTCAGTGTGTTTAAAGGTGACTGATCTACACTGGGCTCCCACTCATCACTGTCTTCAGTGATGTCAGATTCAGAACAGTGTGAAGAGAGTAGTTGGATGTGATGTTCCACAGTCCTCTACATCAGCTTGTGTTTTCATGTGTTCAGTTGAGGTGCTGGCTACAGGCTCTGTGTCTCTGGTTTCACCATCATCACCTTCACTTCTCACTGCTAGTAATGTCAGCATTGGCCTATCAACCTCTTCTGGTCTTTGAAGAAGCTCCTCCTGCTCCTCTTTAATGTGTGGAGGCTCTGGTTCCTCCTGGACCAGACTGGAGCTCCTCTCCTCTTCAGGGGAAACCTCCTCTTTACACACAGGGAGGTGCAGCAGGACGTCTGGGGAAAGATACAATGCAAGAGAACATTAAATATTTTTAACACATTTTTGTCTCCGCCAGGCCGAAGGCATGGTGGAGAGTATGTTTTACCCTCCGTCCGTGTGTGTGTGTGTGTGTGTGTGTGTGTGTGTGTGTGTGTGTGTGTGTGTGTGCGTGTGTGTGTGTGTGTGTGTGTGTGTGTGTGTGTGTCCATCACCTAACATTGGTCAAACTTCACGTGACATCACAATATGTAATATAAATAGGTAAGACAGAATTAATCAGGAACAGTACTTTCTTTTACCACCTCACCTGGCTGAGATCTGTGCTCCCAGGAGCACATTTTCTAGTTTATCTTCTTTTTTTATTAAGTGTTACCTCTGTTTCATAGGTGTGATAGTTGGAGTAACTTCCGCTCTATCCTCATTTATCTAAGATATTTCTACAATATAATCGGCTACAACCATTCCATTCCACCAATACACTTTGTGGTGGAAATTGAACAGTTTTTATTTTGAATCTATGTGTACACTACAGCTGTCTATCATCATAGATGATCAGTAGAGCTGGGCCGATATTTCATAATCATGCGATTGACCTATTGACATATCTATCTTTGCAAAAATCACCATTAATTAATGTTTTTCCTTGTTTTATTTGTTTGTGTGTTAAGTGATTCCGACCACAGTTCAGATAAAAAATCTCCCAAGCTCACGTTTTGGTTCACTCAACACCCTGCTATGTACAAGGTATGTACAAGGTTTAATAAATGCATGGCTTTTTAAATAACTTCACAACAAGGCCGGCACAGTCTGAACTTGTACTTTGGCTATTTTCTGTGAACGTTCCCTGACCGTAGCTGAATGGTTAGAGGTCTTAAGTTCGATTCCAGCCCTCAGCCATGTGTCGAAGTGTCCCTGAGCAAGACACTTAACCCCTAACTGCTCCCCCCTCTGCCCTCCTCTCTGGGCAGCACTCAGCTGGGTAAAGCTGAAACTGAATTCCCCCATGGGATGAAAAAGGTCTCAAAAAAAGAAAAAGAATAGGGATGCTAG